>NC_133930.1:25781070-26043570 GCF_964199755.1 Larus michahellis
CCTGTTTTGGTCATGGCTGGAATAGCAGTATATGCTTCAGACAATGGTTAGGATTTACAGAGGTTTATCTGAACATTGAAAGGCAATTTGTTTGCGGCAGTTGCTTTTCAAAAACTTAGTAACAGTTTTGAGGATATTCAGAGGAGCTGAATTGTAAAATGTGTAAGTATGTTTGTATTGCAAGCACTGATATTCTTTCCCTCTTCCCTTCCTATGTAGATAATGTTGATTCTTGCATGACCACTCGCATCTTGAATAGCATTTGGTCTTGAAATCATACAACAGAATTAACAGTTTTTAACGACAGAGACTGTGACCAATGTTGTTTTCTTACTGATACTACTTATTAAATATATTTGGTTGATAAAGGGAAAAAACCAGAGGTGGCAAATTCAGCTTGCAGGTTTTTTCACTTGTTCTAGCTTATTTGTGGGTGGAATGTCATACCATTGCTATTGTAAGCTGTCCAATAAATAAATACTTGTTTTTCTCTGAAAGAAAAAAAAGTGAGTTCTCTCATTAGTGAAAATACACAACAAAGAAGACATGCTGGAATTCATGTACATGGATCTTAGTGCACTGTCGCTAAGAAATTATCAGTACCAGATGAAAAGCACTTTTGTAACAACCTCTTGCTTTTTGTGCAACAATATGTGATACCCAGCAGTCTGGCATGTGACCAAGGGTGTCACCTGCATGCTTCATGTCTGGATGCATATATGTAAAAAGGCAGATTCCTTACCCCCTCACCATAGTAACAAAATTGTAAAATGTAATTATGAGCAGCACTGCTGAGGTTCCTATATGTATGACTCAAGGAAGACACCAGATATGACTCATTATAAAATCACAAGAACTGGAAATCATCTAAGCTGCCTTAGTTTCGATTGGTATTGGCTATAGTTGCACATTTCTTTACAGGATCATGCTTGTAGATTCACCTACCAGCATATTTTTGTGGTGTTATCCATGCTAATAAAAAGGAATATCACTGGGAACTGTGCAGTGATATTTTGACGATGGAACTTTGTTTTCTGTGCCAGCTGATGAAATTACAAGTATTGATTTAAGTAATTATACCCATCCTTCACTAAGGGACAATATAAGTTTGACTTTATAGTGGTTAAACATAGGGTATTAAGTAATGTGACACAGATCTTTACAATTTAATTCTTTGGAAGCTAGTGTATGGTAAAATATCATGTATTTAATAAAAGAATCACCTTTCAAAATAGGTCCATAAAACTGGGCGTTCGATATTTGCATGATTATTTCCATTCTTGTCCATGAGAAACGAGAGTCAGAATAGCAGACTCTTAGATGAAGAGAAAATGAGTCCATTTTCCACTTGTGTTTAATCTGTAGATCAATTCCATATTCTTAGCTGTTTGTGTGTTTGTGTTAGTCCTTTTTCCTAACTGGCAAAGGGTGCAATGATGCAGCATCTATTGTAAAGGTCCAGCAATTTGCAGCATGCCTAAATCAGCGAGAATTATATGAAGTTATGTCTTGAGTCAGATTTTCCAACCGGGGTGGCCTAATCCACCCAGGTTTTTTAGGCATTTTTAAAATGTTGGCTGTGTCCAAACTTGGAATAATCAGCACAACTGTAAGAGTCGTTACATGATCCACCTGGATTTAATGCTTGAAGTGAGAAACAGCTGTGGCTTTTTCAAGAGCTATTCCTATGACGTTTATCTCCGTATCTGTAGCAACGCTGGTGCACCTCTGTCCAGAGTCCACTGAAGGTAGGTGAAAAACTCCGCTTGGCTTCAGTGAGTAGTGGCTACACCCTTAACAATGCAGTATATGTTGAGACACACCTCATCCTAAAAGGCTCTTCTGGAACTTCACAGAATTTGGCATGTTTTTTCAAAAAGCCTGCAACGAGGTTGTTACTAGAACATTATTAAGTAGTTTTATTTCTTTCACTTCATTATATTTGAGGCATTTTTTCACCTCTAGAGTCTATAAATCACAGGGTTAAAAGAGGCCCAGAGAGAAATCTAGCAAATATTAGCCTCAGATGTTTTAGAAGCCTTGGAGAAGATGAAAGCAGAGATAGAAAACTGTAGATAAAACATTGGACCTTTTGTCATTGCCCTCATTATTTTTGGAACAAAAGCAGTGTTCTTCTTTGGGACGTAAGTGTATTTACATGGAAAAACCTGTTGAATTGTGGACTGCTCCAGTTCTCCTGCTTTTTAGTTTCTAAATAGTTTTGTGTAGTTTACAGCATACAACTTCATTTGTTTAAATTCTGTGATTTGAGGAAGAAGAAAAAGAGCTAGTCAAACTCAAATCTGACTCTAAATGCCTTAACAGGCTAATGTTTCTGTGGCATAGTCTAGAACAAAGTCTGTTGAGTAAAATGTTTATAATTTGATCTAAATTTATGATAACAGAATAGATGTTATTTGCCATGGAAAAGTTATTTAAACAGTGATGGAATGGATTTTGTTCGATGTTTGCTAAGTGTGATGAAGTACATACTGTAGTAAAGAACATATTATTTTAATTAAATGCATGCACAAGTCTTTGTGATCTTATTATTCTGATCCTCTTTTGATAAAGGTCTAGACTGAGTTTTCCAGTTGCTAAAGCATTTTGCTGACTTGCGCATGATGGCTTACAGTTGCACAATAAGGGTTGGTGGCAGCTATGCTGATTAACATGCTGTCTTTATAATTTTAACAAAATAAGAGGCATTGTCCCAGATCATTATCATAATCTTTAATTTTCAAATGTTAGCATTAGTGTTACCAAGTACTACTGTTAGCTATAGCTGGACAGAATTGCCTGCTTGCTCCTTTAAAAGTAAATTGAATTGTGCCCCTTTGGTCGAAGAGTGAGCTCATCTTTTTGTCCAAAGCAATCCTCAGTAGGTGACTTGTCCTTTCTAAAGTGCAAAAGGCTAAGGGGAACTATGGTTTTGCAGAAGCGAAAATAAAAACCAGCCTAGGGACTCTAAATCACACAGACGTTTTGGAGGTTGTGTGCAGCATATTGAATACTACTGCATCGAGCAGATTCCAGCGTTTTATTTTCTGAGTGGAAAGCCTTCCTGCAGCGGTATTCAGAGAAAAGCATTCAGTGTTGCTTAACTTCTGGTTCTTTTCAGCCATGGTAGGAATATCCTCTGGAGTTTGCAGGGTTGTAGAAACTATAAATTATGTAGCTTCTGTCAGTGCGGTATTCTAGCACAGTATTTTGTTTACCATAGCTGACACCTTTGAAATGCAGAGTTGCTTCATGCAGTTCTTCATTGTTCTGTTATAAGCTGACATTTACATGTTACAAAAAATAATTAGTATTCAAACATTAATTTTAGGTCTGAGGGACTATGTAATTCCTTCTCTAAAAAAGAAGGTACTATTGTGACTTTAGTGAGAGCAACAGCTTTTGTTCTGTGGTGGTGTAGGACTGGAGAGGGGACAGTGAAGCTTGATCTGTAAGTTAGAAGAGGTTCTTCCTGAAAGTGAGTGATGGGTTTGTTTGTTGTTAATTAATCTCATCCCGGGATTAATAAAAAACCAGTAGCTCTTGGCACAGTCTCTTGTCTCAGGTTTTATGTCTTATTGCTACCCCCCTCACATTTTAAAGATGACTTTTAGCTCAAAAACGGAAGGAGAATGGAGAGGTGCTGAGCAGGTGGGAGGCTGATGGATAAGCTCCTATAGCAACGGTTTGAATGTTGGTCAATAGGAAGTACATGATGCTTGTTTAGAAAAGGATATTGGGCCAGGGCTGTTCTGAAATGTGCTTTCATCGAATCTCTTTTTAACTTGCATGAAGTATTATCCAGAACAGTTTGCAATTGTTTCAACTTGCCATTTACCAGCTGATGCTGGCTCATACCAAGCTGATGAAGAATTTTCCATGAACTTTCTTAAAACCTGAAACTTTATAAAATCAATATTTTTCATAGGTGTGTACCACAGGCTTTTACAAGAATGGAATTGCTGGTGCAAACAAGGGTCAGATTTGTTTGCTCTGAAACAGCCAACAGCAAAATATCTGTTCCCCATTTCAGCTGAAAGCCCTAGTTGTGCCCTTGTTCACTGATATTAGGTCAAGATCTTGGAAATCTTGTCTGTGTTTGAAGTGATTATCTTAACTCTTGTGATGCTGGCTCTTAGAGGAAAGTTTGAATGATTTCTGTTTTCTGTATAGACTATGACTTTTAGCTGTAGTGCACAAGTACTTTTTGTTTGATCTTACGTATTTTTGGGTTAGTTTCTTTTTCTTTATTTTTTTTTTTTGCGGGAAGGGAGAATAGCTGTCTTGACAGACAAAAATATATTGTATGCTAATGCTAAAAATTGCTAGAAATACTTCCCAAAAAACCTTCCTGCTATGTTGGTTAAACTGGGTCATCTGTGTGCTTCATTACAGTGGTTTGATTTATATTGCCTAATTGCAGCTAGATTTCCGGGGCTTTAGAAATGTTCATTCCATGAGGAAAAGCAGTAGTTTTTTGTTTAAAGAAGAAGAAAAATTTCTGGCAGGAGGCAAGGGAGGCTGTAAATACTGGCTGTATGGGACCTGTTTTGTGTGTGTACATCTTCATAAAATTGTCACCGAAAAATAAATGCCTGCATCCATACTCAGAGGTCGTTGTTGTGGGTTGCTGGCTGGAAGCAATTTGAGTCCTTGAATAAAATGCAGTAATCACTGAAGCTGGGTTTCTTGTTACAATCTGTTTTGTTTGATTTTATTTTTTTTAAAATAATAGGGTGGCTGCATTCATTCTTCCAGAGAAACAGGAAAATATTTGATGAATTTGATAAAGGGACTTGGCAGAGTTTCATTTTATAATGAAACATGATTTGAAAGTTTGGATATGTGAATAATATATCTTAGTTTCTCTTCTGCGTTCAAAGGACTTCTTTGGAAAATAAAGTAGATGCCTTTGCTCGAGGGCAGTGTAGGATAGGACCAGAATGCTGGTCAAGTGTATGTTGGGGTGAATTACCATTAAATTTTAGTGTGTTGAGTTCTGTATCTCATCTTGTGCTGTCAGACTTCCGGATAATGTCTCTGAGGGGGTGGGCATTAATGTCAGCCTGAGCTCCCCATTTTGGCATGCTGATACATATGAACAGAATGCTTGTGACTAGGAAGAGGCAGTGGAGCCCAGTGGTTTGATTGCTGCTGGTGAGCACCAAGGGCTGTCTCTGGTACATGAAAGTGGTGATTTATGATATGGGGGTCTTCTGCAACACCTTTATTGGGTATGCTGTTGTTGTGTGTGTTTGTGTTAGGGCAGCGAATCCGTGGTGTTGTGTACAATTCCTCTGTGGATATCAGAGGCTGCAGGGAAGAAATTGTGAGGAAAGAGAAATTTTTAGATCGTCTCACTTCTGTAAACTTCCCGGTTGTTTGTATTAATTTTGGAGGAGACATCTGGAAACTGTGGCTCCAAGAATGTTAAAACTCAGCAGGCAGCGATTAGTAAAACGTACAGAGGGGAACATCTGCAGCGACCACAGGATGGCTTTCTGTGCCTCTCCTCGAGACCTAGCTTCTATGACAACTTCACTTACAAGCTATCTGTTAAGACTTTGATGTAGAAGAGAAAAAAAGCAGATGTAAGATATCATCCTTCGGAGTTATTGGGTATTACAAAGCAACAGAGATACAAGTGGCTTAGCAGCTGTTTCAAGTTAGCCATGACTTCTTGTGTAACTTGGTGGTGATGCTTTAATCCAGGGAGGGAAGAGTATGGGTTACTCTTCCACTAATACAATGTAAATATTTGCGCAGAAGAAAAACGATTATGCAGAGCATTATTCTGTGAGATTGTACTTCCCAAACATGGAATCACAATGAGGATCTTTTTTTAATAAAAAAGGAAAAAAAAAAAAAGAACATTTGTTTTAGTGGGGTTAGGTGATTACGTCTCACATATACATGAGCTTTCTGCATGATCTTTTCCAGGCCATTAATATCTTTATATTTCATTATTTTATCAACTTGCATGCTTCTCCGTTTTCACCATGCTTTCTTCCATCTTCAGATAAAGCATAGCACATTTTCTCAATTTGTTTTGTCTTCCTCATCAGTTTGTCATCATTTTCCTTTGTTCTTCCAATGCGAGCCAAACTGGAGACGTTTGCTTCTTTTATTCATAGCTGCTATGGATCTCAAAAATGAAGGGGAAGAACGACCAACAGGATGGGCAGGCTGAGTGACAGGATGAGCTTCTGTAGTTGCTCCAACCTGAGAACACTCATGTGATGAGTTTTGGAAAAGATCAGGTTAGCCAGCAGCTAACAGAGCTAACAGAGCTTTTCTTTGGAGGAAAAGGTACGTGATTACAAAGAACTGACATCTTTGCTTAAAGATTGTAAAATGTTTATCACAGGTTTTCTAACGGTTAATGCAGGATCTTTTTGAGATAGGAGATCTTGCAGTGGAAGTTTTTGTGGTTCAGTGGTCCATATTATGATTATACTGGTAGACCAAGGTCAAATACGCCCCTACAGAATTGTATGATAACTTGGATAGTCTGTCCTTTAAGTACCTGTGAACTGGACCTGCATCTTCTGCTTTCTTTATCTGGTAAAATGTTCTTATCCTAGCTATTGAAGGAGGCAATTTAAAGTATTGATGACCACGTCAAAGTTCTTCCTATTCTCAGAACTCATTTCTTGGCTTTAAATACAATTTTCAAGAACTTGCAAAACAGCATAAAGAAAATTTAAATTAACCTTGCATCCTTCCTACTTAAAAGAGAAATCTGACTTCAGGCAGCAGCTTTTTGTGTAAGGAATTATCTTTGACTTGCCAAAAGACAGTCTTAGAAGGAATTTTCCCTTGCTTTTAGGATAATACCAACAAGATTCATAAATGAAGAGCCTGTAGATTGCACTTTGTGGGGGAGAGGTGAGTGACAGGGGAGGGGGAGGTAAATAGAAGTATCCCTCTTTTTCTCTTTCCCAAGTATTGTAACTCTATAGAAAGAAGCCATTTAGAAAGAAATTGAAAAGTATAGATTAAAATGGCAGTGAAGCAGGGCAGGAAAGTCAATTCAACCCACATCTAAGCAGCTCAATTTTTTTTAAGTTGTTGAATGTTGAGCAACAAAGGCCATTAAAATACTATTTTCACTTCACATTAAAAATAACATGTGTAATACCTGAATACAACTTACTACACCAGAGAATAAAATTTATTCAAACCACTGTACCTATTTTTCATATGTCACTTTAACTTTGTGGGATTAGCGAGGATATATTCTCTATATGTTCTAATAAAATTTTGCAAGCAGTGCGGTAAGTCTTGACTGAACTGGGTACATTTTGAATATTCGTTTCAAATTTGTTTCAAACATTTGTCAGGACTAACTGATGGCTGCAGTCGAAGAATAATGGGTTGTTTTCAGCTTTGTGAATAGTGTTTTTCAGAATGCAGACGTTGGAAGCATTAGAATTCAACTTGCAAGGACTCTTCATCGCAAGAAGAGTTCTCTCAAAAGGGTTTTCTGTGGCTTGTTTTTAAGTAGTCCACTATAATCTTTAATCCTGCAAAACAGAGATTCATTGCTATAGACACAAAACCCAGGCACATTTGTATGCTTATTATGTAACTAAGGAGAATTAAAAAAAGAAGCATATTCTTATAGGCTGTTATGTGAATGATGTTGGCATTACAAAAAAGAAAGCGAGGAAAGCTGTTGTACTTCTCCTCCTGTTACTGCCAGAGGCCTCTGTTAAGGAGAATGAGGTGAACGGCTGAGAAAATATCCCAAATACACTGTGTAAAGCTTCACTTTTACATAGGATCTTACTCACTTTGGGCATGCTAACCTATTAACCTGGGACTTTTCAGCATCAAATGGCCCCTTAACTGACCTCAGAGCACTCCCCATGTTGTCATATACTATGCACAAAGATTACTGCTTGCCAATTAGCTCTACCCTGCACAATCCCCTTTATTGCTGTCAAGGTTTTTTGCAAATTTTCTTCTTCAGCCTGTATTACACTGGGAAAGGCCCTGAAGGGCTGACTTCTGTCTTTTGCCTGTGTGACTGAAACAGGATTTGTTTTAGAGGACTTCTTAACACGTGGCTTAAGAAAGACAATATTCCATCGATAATTGTGGTTTTTTTCCATTTTGGCATTCTTTTTTTTCAATCTCCATGGCTAAATCAGTGCTAACAGCTTTTACAAAATCTGCCTGGCAGTATAACTTATGATTAGACCTGAGAGGTGAAGGCTAACTCAGCAGTGTATTTCACATAAACAAGCGCTTAGAGTTGCAAGTTGGAAAGGCAACTTCTCTGGCATAGAGGCAATTTATGGCATTTTAAAAGCCTAGAGAAACTGAGACAATACAAAAAAAAAATCAAAGGCTGGAATATTTCATGCTCTGACTTGTAATTTTAATTGTTTTGGGGCTTTTGTTGTTCTCGCATGCCAAGTTAGCAGCAAAAGCTGCAGCCTTTCTTTTAGCTACATTTTGAGTTAATTTGACAAATCTTTTTTAACGCCTCTAAATCCAACTTCCTGAAAAAAAATGCTCACTTTTTGACTGTCTGAACTCTTCTAGGAATGGAAGCAACTTTTGCATCTCGGCAGCATGGTGCAATGAGGGGTTCAAATGCAAGTCCGCCTCAACTTTTCTCTTACAGTTTTGCAAACTAAAAAATTGCTGAATGTGCTCCTCCCTATAAAATATTCTGGGAAGTGGGTTGAACAGGTTAAATCCTGCCTCTGCTGGAATTGAGAGTAAACTCTTACACATCTTTCAAGTCTATATTCAGTTTTGTTAGATTAGGGTTGAAACCTACTTTGTCAGTAACAAGTACATTCAGGTCCCCCATGAAGAACAGGAATACAGCTGGTTGTCTGATGGTCCTGGGCAGTCTCGGGAGAAAAATGGACTATAAGGAATGTTTTGGTGAATTTCCATGTCCTTCTCTCTCTGACCTCCAGTTTCTTTGAAATACTTTTTTGGGGGGGTTAATTTCATAGGATATCAATTTTTCAGTCAACTGTGTGGGCATCTGGCTTATAATATGGTAGGGCTTTCAAACCATCCAGGAAATATTTTCGTGTTAGCAAAATCTTGTCATGACAAAATGCATGTGCTAATAAGTAATTAGGGCTGAAAATAAATGGCAGTTCAGTTTGAATAGGTCATTACATGAATTAGAACCATGTGACAAACATGGGTATTTTGGCCAAATAAGCAGTGAAATCTCTACTTCGGACTCTTAGACTGAAAAAATTTTGCTTGTCCCTTCACTTCCGCATCTAATGCTTTCACTAGACTTCATTTATTTCTCAGCTCCTATTAAAACAATGTTTTTTATATTGAAAATAATTGGGAAACTGAATACAGATAGTTTACCAACAGATTAATGGATAATAGCTTTGTTTCAAATAGATTTTTATTCTCAGTTTCACAGCTGAGTCCATAAATAAACTTGCACAATCTGCAATTTAATCAAGCTTAATCTTTCCCCCAGCACCCGCAGGAACTGCCAGTGATGCAAACATTTGGGAATTCTAATTGTATATACAGCGTTACCTAAATCCTTTCATCTCTTTCAGAGAAATTCTTTCCTGTCTGTTATCTGAAAACCAAATTACTTCAGTTAGTATC
The DNA here is from genome assembly GCF_964199755.1 of Larus michahellis. Taxonomy (NCBI): domain Eukaryota; kingdom Metazoa; phylum Chordata; class Aves; order Charadriiformes; family Laridae; genus Larus; species Larus michahellis. The sequence goes on from NC_133930.1 coordinate 25,790,683, forward strand.
AGCTCTTCCTGAAGGGAAAAAGGAAAAGGTGATTTTTATTTTTTTTTAAATACAAATTTACTAATGCTCTTAATTTGCTGGAAGCAGAGTCTTGTTGCTTTCTTTACACACTTATGGATGTACTGTGTTTTTCTTTATGATATACACTTGCAACACTTATTCAATTTTTTAATTTCATATGGATCGCAGTTGGAAATTTCAGATGTAGGTGTTCACATTGATTTTTTAGAGCTCTGAGAGGACACAGTTTGCATTTAGGTTTACTATATACAACTCACATGACTGAGAGTACAGGCATTTGCAATTATGTATGGAGTAATAAAGGCGCTCGGCACTTAACGGTCTAGAAAGAGACGGAGGCTGTCAACAAATACATTTTACCTTCCAAGAGCCCAGAGAAGCCTCCAACAAAGGCCTCCTCTCATTAATCCCATGTCAGGATTTAGTGTCTGATGTTCTGATTTCAAAAGTGCTCTGCCCCCAGAAAGCATCCTGCAATAAAATTAATGTCTTGAAGATAAGAACAACAGGCTGAAACAAAGTACATTGCTGGAACTGGATGACTAAACCAACTGGAAGCTCGTTCTTTGAGAGCTTGCTTGGACAGTCTGTGCATATTTAGTTTTTTCAAATATGCACGTGTAGCTGCAATTTCTAGCTGCTGAGCTCCCTTGAGAAAATGAGCTTGAGACGGGACTTGGAGGATAGTCATGGTAGATGAGGTCAGGAAGAGAGTTTGTGCCAAAAACGCCCTGAATGCAGCATAAGAAGAAGAATGTGATGCAAGAATCTTTCGTTCTTGCTGCAGATCCTATGGTGTGTGGTGGGTTTTTTGTTGCTTTTCCTTTTTTTCCTCAGTGCGCAAGTCTGATCCATCAGCTGGTGTGATGAATGGTCCTAGTCTGTATCTGGAGAATGGTGTGGCAATCCCTTCCCTGCTCCAGGGCGCTTCATGGTACAGATTCTTCATGCTGTGATTCAGACCCAGCTCTGCCCAGCAAGATCATGGTGGGGGAAAATGCCACAGCCAGATCTGTGTATCTGTGAAATAAGCATTGAACTGCAGGAACCGTTTGGGAAGCTGTGTTGTGCATGTCTTCCTGCATGCTCCAGGATGGTCAGTAACTTCATGTTTACAATTAGCGTCCTTTCACCGAGCCCGTGGCATGGGGGAATCTTTCCTCCCCAGGTCTTTATGAAACTTTGGGGCGGTCTCGCCTAGCACCAGCATTCTCCGATGAGTGTCTTGGGTCTGGTGAGACCATAAGTCTTCTGGTGACCCCCTGCTCAGTGTCAGAGCCAAACGACGGCTGGGCTGTTTCGTCTGGAGTCAGAGGTACTGCTTCTCTGAACACCTTGCTGCTGTTACTTTCAAAGTCAAGCATTACAGCTTGGAGCTGGATCACCGACCCCTTTTTTGAGATGGTTTTAAATGCGTATTTTTGCAAGAATTGTCAGGGTTTGGGGTTGGGACGGGGTCATCAGGCTGTTGTTTAGGAAAAATTGGTAGAAAGAAGACTCTTCAAAACTTTGGCTGGGGTGTAGTGTCTGAAAGTGTCTGAATACAAATTCAGTTGTAATGTGGGTAAAGGAGGAAGAGCATTTTAATGAAAACAGAAGGATTATTTTTCTAGTTTTAATCTTGAAGTGGGCGGGGTGCCCAGTGGGTACAATTGGACCAGTGTGACTGAACTGCAGAAAAATAAGACTAAATAAAACGATATTGTTTTTAAACAGCATAGATATGAGATAAACAATAAAGCTGAGTTCTTTGCGGGGAATATACTGCACACCAGCCTGTGAGTCACTGAAACATTGCTTAAGTGAAATAATTTCAGCGCATGACATGACTGCAGAGTTGTGACTGTGAACAAAGAAATATCAATAGTTTTGTCATGTTTTCTAGAAGAAGCTTCTGTTTCTAGGGGCCCTAATTGGTGGGGAGGTTTAAACTATTGTTGAGAAACATTGCTTGTCTATAAACAGAGATAATGGCTTAGCTTTAGGTAAGCCAACAGCATTCTTGCTTCTAAAGCTTTGATATGTCACACTGTAATTTTTGTAATAAATATCCTTCAACTGGGGATGCTGAAGGCCATTATCTGAAAAGAAGGGGGAGGTCTTGTTCTCTTCCCCACCCACTCGCTGTTGTGTGATCCTGCCCCCTTCCTACTGCCAGGTGCGGTGCTTCTCATCTTCACTGGGAGACAGTTCAGCTTGCTCACTGAGAAGATGCCTGTGTTGTTGCTTCCTGGGTTTTCTTTCCTCCCTTTCTCTTCTGGGTTAACTTTTTGCTGGGTTGGTGGATTCAGTGACCCCATGGAGGGATCTGTTGTCCACCAGAATGGTCAAGGCAAGCGGAAGGAAAATGTACCTGGGAATAGGAAGTAGAAGGTCAGGTTTAGCCTCCAAGGAGTCCCTGCTAGGCTGGTTCAGCTATAGCATCTAACTTCACTGTTCACAATAGTGCATGTGGACATTTTCAAATAGCATTGCAGATGCAGAATGAGGGAGCTTTTGGAATGCTTCCATGCAGAGTTTTAGAAGGTACGGAAATACCGAATTTGAGGTTGCCTGTGCAAAGTAAATTCTGTACGCTTATAGGTGTTTTTCACCTCTCATCGTTAATACCCAGTCGCTCTTCCTGAGTAAGCTGGCTGGGGTGCCCTCAGGACAGGCCCTATCTGTCTCTTCATCAGTCTGTCCTGTCTCCCTGATCCAGATTCTCAGTATTCTTCCAGCTCACTTCATTCCTTCAGCCCACCCAGTCTCCAGCCATGGTGTCATTGTTGTTATTGTTTGTGTGTGTTTGTTTGGGGTTGTTTTTTGGGATTTAGTTTTTAAAGCTCTTTCACTGTTTCCTTCCAAAGCAGCCCCCCCAGCCTGGCCCTCTGCATAGCCCAGTTACTGGCAGGAGAGAGAAAAGCACGCCCTGTCTCCAGCTCTGATTCCAGCTCTGGTCTGTCATGGTGCACAGCTGATTGAAATCACATGTTGTCCCCAGGGGATAGTGACTCTGCTCTGCTGTTCTGGTCAGGAGTCCAGCTTGAGGGAAAGGTGTGCAAAGTGAGGATGCAGTCTGGGGTGCTTTGAGTCACTAGACAAATTTAGGAAAGGCTTGCAACTGCCAAATCGGGGTAGGTGTGCACACCTCAAGGTCACATAGCAGCTGATAGAATAGAAAATTTTATCCCCTATTACAAGTCTTACGTCTCTATCAGGCTAACAGGCATTTGAAATCTGTCAGGAATGTCTTTCCTTCTTGAAGAAAAGGTCACCAGAAGCTTTTAATGCTGAAAAATGTAGCTTAATTTTCTAAAACATCTGAACTGTTTGGCTGAAACTTGTGCAAGAAAATTCAGCCTCAGGCAGGCATCTGGTGTGGAAAATTTCAGCCCAAACTGCTATTTTGGCAAAGCTATAAGCAATGAAAATCTGTTTTAAGAGTGGAAAGTGTTGAAAAATCTCTGTACTAAGGCAGAACTTACATTTTGGTGGATAAACAGAACCTGTGCTGAGTTTTAGGCTGAACTGCAACAACTTTCATTCACCTTTCCTAGGAAGGGAAGACTTTACCCAACTTGAAATTCACCAACGAACAAGTGTGTCAGTTGAACTTTTTTCTTACACTTACATAGTTAACTTAATGCAGCCTTAGCTATTACCAGGTTAAATGTGGAGAACTTCTGTGCTGCCATAACTAAAACTTGAGGAAGAATATCCTTGGGTTGTGATGGTGTACAAAGCTTTTCTTGCAGGTTCCTGCAGCCACCAGGAAGCCACACAGCAGACAGTGCTATGGGATTCAGTTTTATAGTTAGTGCTGGACCATTTTGAGCATGTGCATCACCTGGGCTGGAAGTTACTGCAAAACTCTATGGGTTTTGTGTCTGCATCCCAGTGGAGGTGTTGTAGAAACACAGCGACTGCCCTGCACATCCTGTTTTGATTTGGCTGATTTATTGTCCTGTGGTTTATAGGCTAGCCATGTGAAGGGCATGAATCTGAAGTTTGACTGATTGCACCATAAAAGAAAGCTCTTTTCAGATCACCCTGAAATTCTTACTGCACTTCTGTCCAGCCATGCAAGCTTACCCCAGCCACAGCTGCTTTTGTACCTCTTGCTGAAACTTGAAACTGGGAGAAAGGTAGAGAAAGTCTGTATGCAGATTTTTGAATGTTAACCCCACACAGGATTTTTTCTGTTCCATTCTGCTTTCTTATGGCTCTATTCAGCAGTGCAGTTGTTTTTACAAGTACACTAATTAGCTTGTGTCTCATACTTAAGGCCAAAATCGTTTGTTGGATAAAATTTGTGTACCCTGTTTCTAGGAACCTAGTTGTATTACTTACCTCAGTTAATACCATTTTATAGACCCCTTCTGTCATGTGAATTAAGGATCCTTGGATCTTCTGTGATATGACACATTTTTAAGATCTCAGGCCATTCTTGTTGCTGTTTTCTGGTCTGTCTTGTCTACATCTTTTGCTCAAGTGTAAAGCAAAAAGCTGGATGCCTTGAAAATGTGTGGAATCATTTCCTTCTGTGTCCTCGTAAGAGTGCTGGCACATCCTTGAATTAGAAGTTTTTAGTTTTGCTTTTGTCATCTTGTCATACTTTTGACTTCTACTCAGTTGTGACCCATTTTACAGCTGGATCCTTTTTTGTAATACTGCTACCCGCTCTTCACTCTGTCTTTATAGACTTGATTTCTCTTTCTTGCTGCTTGCCCTCGTTCAATGTTGTCTTTTTTGATTTCATGCTATTTTATGTTGTACTTTCAAGAAATAACTGAGTAGTGCTCGGTGTTGCCGCCATTTCCAGATTCCTTGATGCTGCGATTTTTTTAAAATATAAAAACAAAACTCCATTCATCACCTCCTTCTGACTGAGAAGGGGAGAATGGGACAGTTTTGAAGTAGAGCTCATTCTGGTCCCTTCACCATCCCCTCCAGCCCCCCCCCCCCCCCTTTTTTTTTTCACTTTACCAGAAACATTCCAGATCTGTCTGTCTGTAATTTTCTGGACATCTGAGCAAATGCATACATTCTTGAGATACAGCAAAATATTATCTCCTTCCTGAGTACCATTTCTGGGTGAGAAAGCAGCAGAGCTGTTCCAAAATGCATCAGTATTCTATTACTACACTTTTCCTTTTCCTTATTTAATCTCATGGATAGTTAATTCATAGTCCTGGATACGTACAAGGGCTTTAGTTTCATTGTGTTTATGATATGTAATTGCTATAGGCAGGTCCAATTACTGACTTACTTCAGTTGGATGCTTCTTGAATTCCTCTACTTAAGGTCATGTCTGCCTTACAGTGAAAGGTTGTAAGGGTTACCTTTGATGTAATCAGTTTTAGCTTACTGTATGTTTTTCATTGTCTTTTCAGATATGTCTGTTTCTTTGAAATGCAGTCTTGAAAAGCCCTTAATTGTACCTTTTGGTAGCTGCTTGGTGGACTTAGTGTTAACCACTGTCTGAGCTCACAATATTGCAACACAGCACAAGAATTTTTTGACCTAGGTAGTCTTCTAGTGTTACAGCATGTATGGGTAATGTGAATATAATGTAAGCATCGGTTTTTATTGTGAAAAGGAAAAACAAGCTTTATCACTGGTTTTTGAGAGGGCTGACGCTCAGCCTTGTTGTGTTCAAAACATTGAAGCCAGGATGTGACAGACACGCAGTGATACATTCACCCTCAACTAAGTTTCTCCATTACCTGTTTTCTTTAAGAAGCTGTTTCCCAGTGATTTCATGATACGTGTTTATTCTTCTGAACTTTTAAAAGGTCACTCATCATTTCGAGGGCTCTCTCAGATGATTAGTAATTAGAGTCTCACTTCCTGAATAGCAGCCAATCTAAGTGAAAACATAGTAACTGAGTCAGTTTGTTGTTTTGTTTCTAAGATTACAGTTGTAATGCTCAAAAGAAGCTTGTATTCCTGTGATCAAATAGCAAGGCAAGCCTTATGGAAACGATGAGTTCATAGGCTGTTGGTGATGAAGTTAGAATTTTTAAATGGTACTGAGCATTTCTAAGTATATCCTATGAAATCTTTCTGCTCAGAATATCTGAGCAGATAATAAATCTGTGCCAACATATTTACTGTTTCAAAGGTTTTGCTGTAGTTGAGAAGTTTGATATTTACAGCCTTGACATTGTGTATTAGTTTCTTCTGTGAACTAAATTCAAACAATGTCACTAACCAAAGGGATTTGTGTCTTAATATTCTGGGGAGTACATGAGAGCATTTTACCAGCTGAAAGGTCAGTGTTGTAGTCTGTATTTGTTTTGTGCTTTAAGCCACAATTTTATTTTAACTAGGAGCTAAATAATTTTATACATGACAAGTTACTGCAGCATATATCTAGCAAATCTTTTCAAAGTAAAATAAAACAAAACACGCACACCCATCACTCCTACCCAGTGAGCATTGCCTGGATTTTGTTGTTGGAGTCAAATGGGCTTCGGTTTCTTGCTTTCATGACTCGGGGTAAAAAAGTGGTGGGGCGTGTTCTCTGTTTTCTCAGTCTGTTTTTTACGGTGCATCTGTTTGCCAGCATGCATAACAGTTTATCAGTACTGGAATAACACCTACCTCCCTGAGACAGTGTGGGGGAGCATGACTTTGAATTAATTTAGATGCACATGTAGTAGCATTGTCAGACTTAAAAATCTGCTCTATGCCAATGCTTAATTTTATCAAGTTAAATATAAATCTTTTTGTAAAAGATGTTATTTATATGCTACCATAGTTAAATCAACTGAGTTTATAGTATAGTTTTAAAATCAGCATAGGTGCTTTTAAGAAAGGTGCAATAATGGAAGTGTTGCAGTATTCCCTATTTTCCACTATGGATGCAAATATAGCTTATGTCTACCAAGTCAGGGAGAGAAAAAAGCCAAATAGAGGTTTTACTGTGTTAATTGTTTCCATGCCTCATTTGTCTTACAAAGGCATTGCTTGTTCTTGAGTGATTAACTACCACATAAGTACAGCAGCAACAAACCTAAACGAATGCTTTTTTCTCTGCTGTCTCAGAAAGCAGAAGAGAAAATGGACAAGTCATCCTTGTTTTTCTCAATATGGTGCTGCTAAACAGTTATTTTTGAACGGTTTCAAAACCAAGCTTAGGATAATTCCTGCCTTCTAAGCAGTATTCGTATTTGCTCATGATCATAAGGGCATGACTCTGCAGTGTAATGTAAAATTTCTATGAATCCTAGCAGCTGTATTGAACTCTTGGATGCTTTGCTCCCTCAGTTATAAGAGTTTCAATGGTAGGCTAACCTTAGGAAACTCCGTTGTTTGGGGTCTGATAAAGAGATGTACCCAATTTTAGCCTAACTCAAATTGTCTTCAGCAGCACTCTTCTGTGTATGTCTTCTTAGTATTTACAGGAGGCAAAATATAGTTTAAATTGCACGGAGGGATAACTGCCTGCTTGTCCCAAGACCCTTCTTGATCTTTTCCTCCCAAAGAAATAATAGTCTAAGCTTTGGATTTTGCCTGTCGTTCTAAAGGAACACACTGTGGAGAGGTTAGACTTATTTCCATAATCTCATGTTCTTCATAGGTTTAAGGGAATTGCTTACAAGAGTTCACAGGTGTCCTGTTTCTTGGTCTTAGTTGAGAGTGAGTTGATTTTCTTTTTCCCCCAGCACTACATTTTTCAATGTTGAAAGGTTACTGCTATGTTTGATAAATTCCAATCTTCTATATTAAACTTCTTTTTATAAATTCCCTGAGAGGTTTCAAAGGTTAAGCCATCACTGACCATTCTTTTGCACACATATCAATTATCTGCCATTCTTCTACAGCATCTTATAAAATCAGTATCACATTTCCTAGGTCATCACTTAACATCTATATTATAAGGCTTCTGGTTATGTAATTTTTTTGTGCTGGTGAGTGTTATAAAGCATCTGCAGCTCAGAGATACCTGGAGTGAGGACGCCTTCCTGTGTCAAACCTGCCCCAGGAGGTTTATGTTTCTCCAGCATTGTCAAGAAGTGGTGTTGCTGCTGGGCTGCCCCCCTGGGTTTCCTTGGAGAATGGCACAGGCTTTCTGAGTTGCCCTTCAGCAGCCAGTCTCTTGGAGCATGAACGAGTGCATCGGTCTCCACACAGGTGCAACTGCATGTCCATCATTTCTATTGTTCCTCTTCATATTTTAGCACACTCTCACTGTCTTTGAGTATAGTAGTAGTGTATTGACCTTCTCTCAGGCATGCAGTTTTCCTGCACAGGTTATTGTAACAGCCTGTGTTTGCGTTCCCATAGCGTGCTTTGCTCTACCATGCTCTTCCTCTCACCAGCTGATTCCTAGTCTTTATTTTCTTTTTAACCATATTTGCATAAAGATATGGATGTTTTACTGTTACTTTCCTTCCTCACCAGCTCACAACTGCTGCAAATTTATTTTTAGTATTTCACCTTATCTCTTCCTTGCATTTGCTTGTGGTTTAAGAGCTTTCTGCTTATTGTTTCTTTTTATAGCTTCCTGTAAAAAAAAAAAAATCTTAAACATAAATATGGGTTTGAAAACAAGGGAGAGGATTGTTTTACTAGGTATAACTGTGACCAGCATCTTAGTTTTACATTTCAGACACACACGGCTAATTTAACCAAACCTGTCATGTTTGTTTGGGTTTTTTTCTACAAACCAACCAACTTGCCAAGTACCTTTTTATATAGTCTTATTGTAATGGCCCATAAAGAGACCAAAACCTAGTACACAAAGATTTTTCCACATTTAGGGAAAGGAGCTATGTGCATTCTTGTTCTTCTTGCAGCATACTTCATTGCAATTTCAACTGGTTTTAAGCCCTCATGCATACAAGCCAGTGTCTGTGGAATGACAAAGAGAATCAGGGCTGTGCATATGCTGCAAGCAGTATTTGGCTCCAGCATATGGCAATTGAGTGCAATGTTGCTGCACAGCTACGTTGCTGTACAGTTCCTGCTGTTTCTTATTTCAACCTGCAGTTGGGAGACAAGATGCTGAGCGTGTCCTAGGTAAACAGACTCTTCTCAAACTCTTCAAAATGCTTTAGAGTTTTTCTGATAATTTTATGTTAGCCCCCCCTGAAGTGAATACTGATGTTCTTCTTTTGTAACACTGTATTTTGAAAAAAACATTCAAGAGTTCAATACAGCTGGTAGGATTCATAGAAGTCTTACATCACACTGCAGAGTCATGCCCTTATGATTATGATGAGCAAGTACGAATACTGCTTCGAAGGCAGGAATTACCCTAAGCTTGGTTTTGAAACCATTCAAAAACCATTGTTTAGGAGGACCATACTGAGAAAAACAAGGATGACTTTTTCATCTAATATCTTCTGCCTTCTGTGTTCCCTTCCCTAAATAGGGTAGCAGATATTGATTGTAGTGAAAAATGAACAACGTTGTTCTTTCCTTTCTTTGGAAAACCATGTAGAGTAAACATATGTGAGCGTTCTTGTAGTCAGTGACACATGCCTTCAACACAGAGGAGCGCAATTGCCGTTCATCTCCTGCAGCAATCTTTGTAGGTCTCTTCCAGTCCAGAAAAGATAAGCCTGTGAATATTGGTAAAAGATAAGCTATGTTTTCTAGTGCTCTATTGAGACCTGCTCAGCCGGCATCTTAAAATACTGCTGCAAAAAGACTCAATACCAAAGCAGGCATCACCAGCAGTGCAGATACCACCAGCAGTGAAGCCAGCAGCAACAGCTCCACTACCAAAGCTACGTGGTTTTTCCAAATGCGAAGGTGAGCAATCAAGATGGATCTCAGATCTACAAGGGCAGAACCAATAAGGACACAGGGCATGAATTGCAGCTGGGAGAGGACAGCCTGCTGCCGAGAGGCTGCCACAGCACTGGCAACAGCTCTGACCTAGCTGCGCACGTGTACCAGCCGTCCTCGGGGCATTTTCCCAGGAGCATCTGCTTTAAAAGTCTCTCATCTCTGTCTTCCAACAAAGCCTTCTTTCTAGGAGAGCTACAAAAGAATTTGGTTTTGCAACAGCGATGATGTCATCTCAAGTCCCTTGGTATTTTCACAGCTTCAGTTCAGATGAGATCATTATCCAAATGATGAGTCAGTCCAGTTAAATCTTTTGGCATGTTCTGGCTGTGCTGCAAATGGACCAGGGTCCAACAAAAATCTTTGAGAGCCTTCTACTCTGTTACTCCTGTGCCATCTTGACAGCTGAGAGAATACACAGACAAAACTGATTCCAGGAGCAAGGACTCAAATGGTCAGTTCAACCTGTTTGTGTTTTGTTTTTTAACTTCGAAAGCTCTGTTTTACCCTAGTGCTGAAAGTGTAGTGTACACCAGCCAGTGTATTTTTGGAATTTATGCTATGCAAAATGCAGAACTCATCTATCAACTTTAATTGTAGACATTGAATTAAAGTTTAAAAAAACAATACCCCCAAAGAAATAACCCCTTACTTTTTTAAAGATGGCATTCACTGAACACTGATTAATTCATTTGATGTCCAGTTTCATGTAGAATTGTACGCCCTGTCATATAGATAAGAAAGGGGAGCCTCCTGTGCCATTTTGGTGCAATAGGTGCCAAATTGATGATGTTCTGCATGTGTTGCAGACACTACTCATCCAACAGTGCTTGGAGACTGGCAGGGTATTGGATGTGCATGCTAGCTGCTTTGTTGCTTTGTTGCTTTTTTTGATTTATTCAGTTGATTGTTGAATTTGTAACCGATTTTTTTGTCTTAATGCTTTGAGATTATTATAATTTTTGAAGTTCAGCTTTTTATATAGATACTTTTACTGGTTAACTCTAAATAAAATGAGAACTCTAATGTCCCATAATCTTTTCTCTGCTATAATGAAAAATGGATAAGTCTCCTGGTTCAACTTTTATGCAGGAAGAATGGAAAGTTATTTTTGTAAGGAGAGAACATTTCCAAGCTTTTTGCACTACGTATAGACAAAATAAAACGTTAACTGTGTCTAATAGCAAGATTTTATGCACTATCAGATATCTGACGCTTAGTAGCAATCATTGGAAAGCATTTCAGTACGTTAAGCAATGCTTCATTAAAAAAAAAAAACAACCAAAAACCCTGCTGTCAAAGGAAACTAGCTGCAAAAATTATAGCTTTGGCTTTTTGCTCTCTACCTGCATGTTTTTGTTCTCTCCATTTTTAGGTAGTCTATTTGGATTTTTTCTTTCTTTTCTCTCCCTTGACGTTTTGGACCAATCTCATAACTTTTATTACTCAGCAGTGAGAGAACATAGGGTTAAGCGTCTTGAAAAAGAAAAAAAAAAACAATGAGAAAATACTGGTTTCCTCAGCATATTCCATGTTAAGTTCATATGGTTTTAATTATTTGATTGCTTTATCTGAACTATTAATTCTACAGTTTTAACCACATAGACAAAGACTGGCCGAAAAGCATGCTCTGCCTACCTTATCTGAGACAGAGATAAACGTGCAGCTACATGAACTAGGAAGCTGGTTGCAGAGCATAACTGAGATACATATTTGAGGAAAATACTGTGAATAGGAATATATGCAAATGGTGACACGGTGCACAGCTTAAGCTGTGACACTGAAAGACCTTTGTGGATTCGTGAGATAAGGTTCTGAGAAATGTTTAAGTAAATGCCTAGTCTGCGTGACCATATTTTCTCTCAGTTTTTTAAATGCTGTTAAAGATTTATTCAGATCTGCTTTGTCCCTGATGAAATGAGTTAGTTTTCTAGGAGGGCGTTTATAAGTACATGGAAGATAAAATTTATAATTTGCAACCATGTATTTTGAAGAACCAACTAATGCTAATAATTGCCATTATCAATTTACAAAATGCAGTGCACTGTTTAGAATTGTTTTGAAACAGCAAGTTGCATGATGGACAGGTAATGAAACTCTTCCTTGGACTCTGTATGTACACTGTACTTTTAATTTTGCACTGAAGTTCTAATTTATATAAAGCTTGAAATGCAACAAGGAGATCTAATAGGTAATCTCATATTTAAAGACCATTTTCAGAATCCAATTAAACGTGTGAAACTTACAGAGCAGGCAGATGTTTTGAAGGCTGGTAGTATGCAGGGACATTTTCTTACTAATAGATGTCTATCTAGGCATTGGGAGATCTTCGGATATGCAGGTTTGATTTTGATTTATTTGCATTTTTCAAGGGGAAGACATAATCAAGAACTTTCTACCTTTTGGCAACAGTACACTCAGATGCTACGTCTACACTAGTTTTTAGACTGCTTTCAAAAGGATGAATGTCAGTTTTCTTTAAAAAGAAAACTCAGCAACCCAATACATAAAAAGGCTGTCTGTCCTGAAGTAAGTCCACTCTGTATAACCTTGTGGGACCTGTTGAATATCTGCTATTGTCCTATAGCTTCGTTCTCTTCAATAAGGTATGCGTGTGGGCAGAATCAATCCCTTGTAGGTGTTACGACTGAAGTTACGTTCTTCTCTGAACTACAAGTAGAAAAGGCTAGTTGTAGCGGTAAGTTTGTTTCTTTGCAGGTGAATTTGTATTTCCCCATAGGATGGACAAGCTGTTGTGGCCTGTTGCTATGGGAATTACCTGTTTCAACTGTGAATACTTTAGGAAAAAATTACAGTTTAATAATGAAACTGTTTTTCCGCGACCAGGAAGATCAAAGTTACTGTTGGAGATATGATAATTTCATTTGGTATCATTTGTCCATGGTCATACTTGGTAAAGAGTACCTTTGCAGGCAGTGTGTCAGGGCTGGAGACTCAAAGTGACAGAGGAATAGCTGAAGTTTGTGTTTGAAAGATGACAAGAAAAGTTGTTGGCACCAGTGTATGAAACTGAGGAGTACATAAAACCGCCAAAGTTTTAAGGTTTTTAATGGCAGAATTCAGGTTCAGTTCCCAGTGTTGCTACGGATCTTGTTAAATGACTGAGGAACATTTCGTCTGGAAAACTGGGATGTTTAACAGTGCAGTACCTTACCTATAGGCATATCCATACACAGGTCCACTATTAGTTTGCTCCATTAAGTGCTACTCTGACACAAACCGCAGGACATTGGTGGCAGAGAGATGATAGACTGTTTTCAGAGAAAGTAAAGCTAAGAAAGGTGTAGATGCTAGCCCTTTTCAACTTTTTATTAGTTATTAATTTTCACAGTCGTATACATTTTAATGATAGAAAAGGGCTGTCATTGATACCTAATCTGGCAAGTCAAAATGCATAAAACAAGGCAGAATTTTGTACATGGCTCATCTTGTAGAAGTATGTCCAATCTCAGCTTTAGAATTGAATCCAGTGGCTAAAATAAATCATTTGTTTCTTTTTGTTTCTTGCTCTAAAATGGGGTTTCCAGAATTTGAATTATTAGTCTAGATTTGTCCGAGCTCTTTGCAATGAGCTTCCATTTTAAAGTGTAGGAATCTCAACTGAACACAGCATTCCTATAATTATTAATTAATTAAATATGCAGTATCAGAAACATCTCATTTCAGTTCTTTCTCTTGGCCGTGGTTAATAATGGTTAAAGCTCACACTCAGTAGATGTTTGCAGAGATATTGCGTGTCTGTGTTTCTCCAAGTACATCGCCTTTTCAAATTTACTGTTGTATATGGGCCCAGATATTTCAGACGTCTACATGCCTTTCCAGTATGGAAACATGGCAGCTCTGATCCATCACGATGCTCTTCAGATACCTTGAGTCACTATCAGGTCTTCTCAGCGCCAGTGCACTGAAAATCAGTGTTTGCTCAATAACGGTGTTCCTGTCATGTATGTGAGTTTGTACGCGTGACTGTGCTGAGCTGCTTGGCTGTATTGATTATTTTTGAAGGATGTTTCAGTTTGAATTAAGAGGAAGATAAATGAATACCTGCATTTTGAAACATGATAGTTTCTCATCTGTCACTGGTATCATAGCTGGGTTGTTTCCTTGAGGCCTGGATCCAAAGTGCAGCCTGTTCTGAAAGTGCGTCCTTTCCGTGCTGTGGGAACGTTATGCATCATGAAGGTAGGGAACAGTCGATACCTGTCAGGTGACTTGCTAACTGGTGGCTTTCTGGAGGGACTGACGTAGGAGATTGTTTGCAGGCATATGCAGTGAGTAACAGTGCAAATACCTCTGGGTGCTTCCTGTTCACAAAGGGCAGTCCTTGGGTCTACAGCCTTAGATCTTGTCTCCGCAGCAGGATGACCCACCCCGGGCTGTTCAGACAGGCTGGAGATCCATAACCTTTGTGGTCGCTCTGCTCATGCAGCCACAACTGTGAAAGGAGATACGGCAACGGTTTCCTTTCCAGAATTAACTGAAGCAGTGTTTCCTTTCTGGGGGTTTGCAGGGGTATCTGCTTTGCCTAAAGTCTCGTGTTGGCCTAACTTCAACAGGCACCTCCAATAGGTCCCTTTTTCTTAAGCTTGTGTGTCCTAAACAGCTTTTCTTCCCTTCAGTTTGAGAGACTGTTCCTTCCTAAACAGTCCTTGCATCTTTGATGTGCTGTGTTTGTGAGGCTTTTCCTGCCTTAGTATTGTCTTTTTAGTAAGCAATTCTCCAGAGTTTGCTGAGAAGTGGCATAACTGAGTCATTCTTTCCTTTCCTGCCTGTTTTTCTCACCAGCCTCACATTAAACAATAAGCAGTATATTAGTATAATAAATATCTTAATACAATATTCATAAATTATTAAGAGCAGTTCCAAATCTGTCACGATGAACTCATGGGATTGAATTGCTTTTTACAGCAAGCACAGATTCCAAGGTTTTTTGGGCTGATGCTCTTGCTCATGCACACACTATTAACTATTTAAACAGCCAAAGCTTAGCTTCCTTTTAAGGTAAAAATCCTTAGTATAAAAATAGCAAGGATTTGTTTGCTACCAAATATTAGTAGTACTTCCCTTCTGACTTCCCATTTTCCTCCTAATGACCCTTTCTCCCCCACGAAAGTCCTTTAGAATCTGTAGTTAGGGGTTGTAAGAAGTAATCGCAACACAATGAATATATGAGTCTGCTTGATAAGTGTGATATTGTAGGTAACCAAGAAAGGGCGCTTCAGATGAGGCTCTTGAAGGTTGAGACTTCAGTGAGCTAGTGAGGAATCGAAGTAGGAAAGGAAACTCACGATTCCACTCCCAGTTGGTAAATTCCTGAGCAGTTAGGCTATCACTAATTGTAGCCAAGATTGCTCCCTCAGTGATGATTTTTGATGTGATGTGTAATTTTCTCTTGAGATAGCAACAATAGAAATACTACACATTAGCTTTTCTTAGCCTCATAGGTTTTAATAAATTTTGGAATTGCAAAAGATCTTGAGTAAGTTTTCAAAACACAACGTAATGGCTGCAGGTTTAAGGAATTTTCTAAGTCAATAAATACAGAGCAGTGGAACAAATCTGCTTGAGAATTTGCGGTTCAGAGGAGATGCTGGAAATCCAAGTTAGCTTGATCTCCTCTTAGTGGGGGGGCAATAAGCAAAGTTTTGTCTGGATGAGGGAAGAGGGAAATGAATCCTGTGTTTAAACCTCCCCTGCAGTCGGTCTGAAAATTTGGAAACTCTCATTCTTCTAGTGATTTTTCAGTGATGTATTGGCCCCATTAAAGTCAGTGGGAGTTTTGCCATGGCTTTTAATGAGGTCAGAAAGAGAATAGTACATTTCAACTGCTTTTTTTTTAAGTTGGAAATAAGTTTTATATTCATTTCTTTTACAGTGATGTATTCTAGAAACAAATATAGATGTCATTTTCCATAGCATGATAGGAAGAAGCCCCCTTGCAAGATGGGATGTAATAACCATCTCATACTGCATCAGGAGAACAGTCACTGTCAGTGGGTTTCTTGTCGTTTATTTATATTTTTTTTTACCTGTTGCAGTACATAGAATTTGGGCACATGAGCAATAGTTTTATTTAAAGATTTTACATGTTCAAGCTCTGTCTTTGGTAGAAAAAGGCTGAAATCAACAGGGCATAATTCAAATGAAAGGCAAGGAAATACGAGATTTGATTAGGATACTTCAGTGAGTTTTAACTATTTTGCAAAATATTTTGGTTGTATTTCACATCTTATATTGTGCCAACAGGAACAAGACATGATGCATTCTAAGTCTACGTTCCTTCTATTACCAGCGAAATGCATCTGTCTGTGAATAGAGTATGGCATGTTTTCAACAGCCTGTCACAATAATGCACTCATTAATATGCCTGGGCAGGTTTATAACAGTTAAATATTTATGAGATATGCAAATGTTTGCTCTCCTCCTTTAATTCACAAGTGACGACTAATCAAAGCTTTGCTTTCTGTTCTTTGAGTAAAAAGCTCTGCTCTGGAATGTTGTTTTAGGAGGCAATAATTTGATGAAAATATGAAGGTGGATGGAGGGGGAGGGAATCCTTTGCTTATTCTCAGCTGTTTGTCTGAAGCTGTGCAACCACTTCAGCTTTAAAGCACCTTCTCCTGTTTTGTTATCTGATCCTGAATATCTTTGATGACTTTGAAATGTGTTGCATTTAAAAACAAAACAAAGACACACTGAAGCATCCAAGTGTCCTTCTCTCTTCTTGGTCCAGGTGCTTCCTGTGGTAAGTACACACTGCTCACTAGAAGCCAGTGCCAGCAGAGCTCCTTGTGGTCTGCAGAGAAAGCTTGCTCCACACCTTTCGGGACAACTTGTCTTTCCTTAAGTACTAATCCTGTCCCTGTTCTCTTGTGATGGGGGAATGTGATGAACGTACCTTTTCTTACATTTGTAAGTCACCTCTAAGTGCGTGGGGATAGAAATGAGAGGTGCACCTTTGGCAAAGTGGGTTGATGTTCATGATGGTATCTCCTGAGAAATGCTGCATGGTGCCTGGTCCACTACTTTGAAGACTGAGTGGAAGTCAGCAGGAGCCTGCCCTCTCCTACTGACCAGCAGTTCCTGGAAGAATGCACCTCCTGTGAGGGGGTCAAGTGGGAAGAGAAGTTCGTTCACTCACATTTATCACTCACCCAGAAAATGAATAATCTCTAATGCTCATCCCACATTGTCTTAAGTGTTGTCCCTACTGCCTCCATCATTTGGTGGCTGTATCACTCTGCCAGGCAGGGTTAGCTCAAGAGTTGACTAGCTTGCTTGTCCAGCAACACCTAAGGATGGAAGCTGCATAAAGTGGGAGCTCATGTCAACCTGGGGGGGGGTCAGCTTGAGGTAACTGAGTCTTACTGTGTGAGCCTCTTTCTGTTTGTTTTAAATAATAAGTCTGCAAACATCAACATAAATAGCCACTTCCACTCTCATAGTTCAAAGCGTTTTCACAGTGTTTATAACTGCTAACGAACAATGTTTCAGAGAAAGCAGAACCCTGGCTTCCAAGATTTGCACGTTTTGGGTTGTAAGATGCTCAAGCTTGTGTATTGTAAACAAGGTTTAGAAACTCCTCCACGTAGTTGTGCTTTGGACTGTAGCAAGCTTTAGAAGAAAATGTCTAATTGTGCCTGGATTTATTTTATAAATTGGGACTGTTTCAGCAGTCTGTGTGGCCTTCCATTCAGCCGTTTGTTTAAGCCAAGCCAAAAGCCACTTATCTAAAGATGATTTATTCTCACTCTTGAGCTGATGGAACCAGGCTGGGAAGGGTGAAAGCTGAATAGTAGGGTTTAGTCTTAAGCCCCTGTCTTTGGTCAAACTATAAGGGGAGCATGAAGGACTGGCCATAGCATTGTTCTGGAAGGTACTTGTGGGTCTCTTGTGCATTGATTGTAGGATACCTTTTTAAAATAAACAGCCGTGGTATGTGATTGACTCAGATTTGAACTTTGCAGCTGTTCCTTCCTATCTGCCTGGTATGCCAGAGCAAAACCCTGCAGCTCAACATCTCTAAAATCAAAACCTTAATTCAAATATTATAATTTGGATCAGCTTCTAACTTTCTGGGTTTGGCAGTGTAAGTGCAATGGAGGCAAGTGTGTTTCTTTATCTAGTTCAGAAAAATAGATGTTATTTATTTACTTAGCATATAGCAATGTTGTGTGGTAAAAGGCAATGGCTGAACAGTCTGTGAAAGTATTAACTTGAGGCAGAGTATCTGGCTGTCAAATTGCATCTAAAGAGGAAGAAAGTTTTAATGATACTTTAAGATGGTTTGTTTTGTTAGATTAAAACAACCAAAAGATTTTTGCATTCAAAAACTCAGTTTTGTTCTCGCTGGGTGCTGTGAGGAGCCGATGTTCTCACTGACATCTTTTAACTGCGTTAGACTTAATGCAGAGCCTGACCATGAGCATTGTTCAGGGAGCAGTGTAAATGAGCCTGAAGGTGTAGGTTTGATGCGTCCAAGAGCTTTGCTGTCCATCCGAGGAACAGTGGCCTCTGTGGTGGGGTGGGATGGCGCTGCCAAGACCCTCACACTGGGGAGCTGCCGTGGTGTACGGCTCATGCTGGTGCTTGCTGTGCAGGGCTGTTTCCCTCCTGGGGCACCTGCTTCCCCAGCGCAGGCAGCCGCCTTCCACACCTGTACAACTGGATGCAATAGTAAAAGTAGGGGGAGGCCCAAATGACTAAGGGATGAGCCTACTTTTTGTAGTCTGCTTCCTCAGCAAGAATTATTTTGAATGAGTTAATATCAAAGGGGTTAAAGAACCGCTGTATATTTTGAATTTGGGCTGTCAAAGCAAATGTTTTGACAGTCAGTCAGAAGTGGATATTGAGTGGTGTGCTGTGAAGAACATAACAGTTCTGTAATGGAAAAAACTCATCGAGGGATGGGAAACTGCGAGGAGGAATAAACAGCCAGTTTTCAGACTCGCAAGGGCCTAGCTTGAGTTTCTGTTTAAGCAAAAATGGAAGAAGAGGGGTGCGCAGAGTCCTGGAGGGAAACTTAATGAAGTGCAATTATTTAGCCCAGTCTGTAGCTGGAAAGGTTTTGCTGTATGGCACAAACAATCCTGTTGGAGCTGCGTAAGAATTAATTAGGTTCATTTGGAAACTCAAGGTTGGGTGTGTTGGAAGGAAAAGGTTAACTACACAAGTGTGACTAAACTGGACTGAACTGTAACTTTTCTCCAGCATTCTGCAATCGTTCCTTTCAAAGTCCCACAAAGAAGAAATGCCCGTGTCCCTCCTCTGGACTATGTGCCATCCTACTTAATATGTTTCTGTCCACCTGCACACGAACAGGAGTTGTGAGTAGCACTACCATTCAAGGGCATCATTAGAGCAGGAATAACTTTATGCAGAAGTTCTCCCATGAATAAGGGTATGTTGCTCTGGAGATACGTTTTATACCAGAATAAAATACTCTTTACCTGGGAAAAGAAGAATTGTAAATGTCTCACTGGAAAGCAAAGTATATTCTGTTGAACTGTTGTTATTGATGACATTTACCAACTTTTAGGTGTTGTGAAGTTTCCCTATGTTGCGAAACAGGGAAATGTATGTTTCAGCGAAGTCCTGAGATTTGACGCCACCTCCATATCACCTTCAGACAGGCTATTTTCTTTATGCAGTGACTTCTGGACAGACTGTGTTTTAAAATGTTACTGCAATTTATTCTGGCATTGTATTTCAAATGGAAAAGAATCCCATGGTTTGGTCTTTTCCTCTGATTCTAATACAGCATCCCATGTTTGTTATCAGTGCCATGTTTTTATGTCTGTTAGTGGAATTTCAACCTACTTAAGTAAATATGAACTTTGTTCTCATCTGTGTTCAATAAACAGAATTATAGAGTCATAGAATGGTTTGGGTTGGAAGGGACCTTAAAGATCATCTAGTTCCAACCCCTCTGCCATGGGCAGGGACACTTCCCACTGGACCAGGTTGCTCAAATTTTTGTTTGATTTTATGTTCAGCAAGTACAGGGTAAGCAGTAACAGCTATGATGAGTGTTCAACACTTACTTTGCACCTCAATTGAAATCCTGGAGTTAGAAAGATTAGGAGTTCACATGGGTGCAGTGCCTGCACAGAAATACTGGTTCTAGTGCTTTTTTGAACTTCTTGTAAGAAATAAAGACATTTTCTATTAAATTCTCTTTAATTGTGCAGATGACATCAGAAGACTGTAGGTTTATAGTGGATATTTCCTACATTCCAGTTGTTATTTAAAGTGGAAATACTGAGAGAATGAACTTTTTTTTGGCAGGCTGACACTTCAGCTCTCAGTTATTACAAAGGGTGTATTCGAGTCATGAGTCTGTCAGGTTGCTTGAAAACTTCATGCTTTCTCCCAAAAAATGGAAAATGAGCTGAACTGTTATCTCAATATGGCTAAAAGCACATCTGAGTATCTTTTGCCTTTCTTTAAGGCAGTGTCATAACGTCAGACTAAGGTAGACAAAGTTCAATTTTTGTCACAGCAGTTTAAGTCTGTGTATCTGCTAGTACCAGAGGAGCCTGCGGATCTAGACAAGGAAAAGAAATGTGGATAAAATCTTGCGTATGATTCACTACAACTACTATAGAAAGGAGCAGAAATTGCTGGATGAAATTCTGAATTGTTGAAGTTGTGGGTATGTGTTTTGTTTTGCGTTCAGCAGGACTAGGATTCAACCACTGGGCTCGAAACTCCTAAGAAGTTAAATACCAACCCCATGACAAAGCTAAAAAAAACTGGGGATGTCTGTTTTTCTGGTGACCCCTCTGTGTTTGGCAGCAGCGCAGCAATGAGGTCCAGATCTGGTTCTCAACTCTCTTGCCTCCAGTTCAATGTCAGTATTTTGTTTTTTGTGAGGAAAACTTGGAAGTGCTACATTCTCATCACGGAAGGGGTAACGTGAGGGCATTTCCTGCTCCCTCCTTTTGCTTTCAGGCGACACAGTTTCAATTCAAGCGCAGAGGCGTGTGCGATGACCCGTTCATTATTTTGAGGCCAGTATTTGGATATGATTGGCAGTCTAGTGATCTCTGATTGCCTCTTGTACAAAGATAAGTGTAACTCTGGGAATGTCATCAGCTACTGTCGAAAGCCCTGGGGAGCATTTTGCTGCAGTCTCAGCGCGCACAGGACGGTGGGAGGGAGGATTTGAGAGGAGTCAAGAAGCTTGAGGCTGACTGGCAGCCCCTCTCACCGGGGCTCTTGGCCGCATGGCAGCCACTGGGGTGTTTTTTTTTCGCAGATTCCTGTTTCCAGTGGCATAAGTCACCGGAGGCTGACAGTGTTGGCATCAGTTCATGGTGAGGTGTGTGACTTACCTGCAGGCAGATTGCTTTTCTGAAACGCTGGTGCAAAGCTGGGTAGAGAACCCAGGGAAGCACCACTCCTGCAAAACCCGGGCTTCAAAATGATGGGCTTGTGTCACCTCCTCCCAGGGTGGGCTCTCCCCAGCTGCAATCCTGTTTGCCTCCTCTCCAGGCCAGGGTTGGCTCATATGCAGTCAGCAGAAGCCCAGGGCGTTGGACCAAGGTTCTTTCATTGCTCCTTGGACCCAGGTGCCCTTGGCACGTGGAGCTGTGCCCAGCTTCCTTACTGAAGGCGCGCCGTGCTGCCTCCCCAAACTGAAGGCAGGAGCCGCACGTCTGTGAAACTGCTTAAACGTGTACGAACATTTTGCTGGGTTACTGCCAGCAACCTTGGTAATTTCGACCAGAGAAGATGGTGGGGGCGTGGTGGTAGGAGTGGGTGGGACTGCTGGGTGTTACTTAGACCTTTGCTTGCAAAGTGCTTGACAAACACCCGGAATGGGATGGGGTAGAGCAGATGCTGTAAGTATAGCCGGGCAGCAGGAGATTAATCATTCCCCTGGGACAAACCCATGAGGTTTCCAGCAGGCTCTGTTTGACGGGCCCTTGTTAGAGCTTTTGCATGTTAATGTGGATCTGAGCGAGATCTTGGCTCGTTCTGGGGGTGGAAATGAAAACTTTTTTCCACTGCTGATGTGTTGTCTCTTTTTTTTCTTGTAGGTGTGTGATGTCAAACAGTGGGCAGTCCTTGCGGCCTCCCCCGCCAGCCTGCAGTGTCATGTGCCAGTATGAATATTAAGAAAGAAAAGCGTACTTCAGAGTTCAGCATCCCAGAAGGAAAAAAGGAGGAACTAAACGGAGAGAACAAATGACTGCACTGCTTGCAAAACTTGGGGCCGTTCACTTTTTCTCCTGAGAAATTTCATCTTGGCCTTTGTGAGAGAGCTGAAAGAGAAGGCAGAGCAGCCGCAGTGATTTTCCTAAGGTCCTTTTTTTTTCTTTCTTAATTTAATTTTTTCCTCCTCACGCCTGGATTTTAAGACTGCCAGCTGCACTGATCACAAGCGCTGGACATCAATATGTGTCATGTCATTGTAACGTGTCGGTCGATGCTATGGACTCTCCTGAGTATTGTGGTGGCTTTCGCAGAGCTCATCGCTTTCATGAGCGCAGACTGGCTGATTGGCAAAGCAAAGCCGTCAAGCTCTGAGGATGTGGACAACAGAACAGGGGGGTCGCAGGAGCCTTACCATCCGACGCTGGGCATCTACGGGCGCTGCACCAGAATCTCTCACATGCAGCTTTCTAGACGAGACACGCTTTGTGGTCCTTACGCCGAAAACTTCAATGAGATTGCCAGTGGGTTCTGGCAGGCAACCGCTATTTTCCTAGCTGTGGGAATCATGATTCTCTGTGCCGTGGCGTTTGTGTCTGTCTTTACTATGTGCGTGCAGAGTATTATGAAGAAAAGCATTTTTAATGTCTGCGGGCTGCTACAAGGGATTGCAGGTAGGTGCACTTTGACAGCAACTACAGATTTTGATTTTGGGGCCATTCAGCTGAAGAAATACAGTGATTCTGTCCTGTCTACAGACAGGCTGCATTAGGCAGACCCAAAGCAGTTCTATATGCTGGTGTATATTCAAACACAACTGAAATTTATAGCTAGCTACACAGCATGTAATGGATTGACATTGGCAGCAGAATTTCAGCCTGATGCGTGCCAAAATGAACTGACTAGTGTTGCTTTTGTTTGCTATTCAGTTTTTTCCCTCTGTTTGAATTTCTTTCAGTAACAAAAACTTCTTTCCTTTGTTACCAGCAGAGAGCAAAGTTAATACTCACGTTGAGGTAGTCTATCTGCCTCTTGCTACTTTAGTAATTTTTTCATGGACCAAAGGCAGTTCTCTCAGTGTCTCAGAGGCTTCATGACTGCAATAAGAGCAATTACCACCCTGGGGATCAGAAGAGCCTGCAGTCACACGCCCAGTTCTCCAGTGTTTCATGCTAAGCAGCCTCCTTCAAGGCTGTGAGCTTGACAAGCGATACCTTACAATAAGCCCTTCCTTTAGCCAGCGTATTGTTCCGCTGCAGTTACACAGCCCAATGAGCTTATCTTTTCACTGTCCAAGTATCAGTTGTGCTTTTCCTGAAAAGATGAATAGGTTTTAGAGATTTGGTGTTTCTGCTTAAACCCATGGATTTTACAGAGATTAAATGATTGTTAGTAAACCAACACTGGACAGCCCTAGCTAGAGAAGTATTTGGCTTTCTGTCTCGCCAGTGAGCGGTGGGGAGAACCTGTCCCATAGGCAGGTTTTCATCTTTTGTGCTCTGTGTGTGTGGTTGTGTGGAGGAGGAGAGTGGCCTTCTGCCCTACCTCTGGCAGCCCTCAGAGACCTGTGGGGAGGGAGGGAATGAGCCAGGGCCACCTCCTCTTTCCCTCTTGGTGGTGCTCTTAAGCAGATGTTTTCAATTCATAAAATGGTTTTGTTACAACAAAAATAAGGGTTTTTAACTTGTTTGCTCGAAACATGAATCCAGCTTCTCCCCTCTTTACCTTCACTGAGGTGGCCAAACACATCTGTGGCGGCTGTACCTAGACAGGAGGTGTAATGATAGGTGTTCAAACATTTATGAAGCTGGTTTGCTCGGTTGAGGCCTAAATTAATCTTACTCCAACCACACACGGGGAAGTAGGCAAAAACTGAATTTGCTGCCTGCTGCAGCCCTCCAGAGCCAGTGGTATGGGCCAGGGTTCAACTGACGCTGGCTCCTGAAGCACTACTGTGGTGGCTCTCGCCATCCTCCACTTCGCGCATGTTCGGTATAAAAGTATACTACTTATTTCATATCACCCACAATGTAAGGTTTGTGCTTCTGGGGCAGAATTAGATCCCTGAGTTGGCTCAAGATGCTTCTGTTCACATCATGGCATACAATTAGCAGATGACTTTCCTTTAGATAAAAACTACAGGTTTTACTGTAGTCTCTCCTGGTTTACAGAATCTGCCAGAACCAGTGCGACAAGGAAGCAGCTCTGCAGTGAACATTAAGCCAGGGAAGGTTTTAGCTCCTTGCTTTACCCTGTACTTCAGAAATAATCCACAAAACCTGTTTTTCAGGAGATGGCATTACTTGTTCTCTGTTGGAGGGGTATTTGTATCGGAGGGATTGGTTAGCAGCATAAGAAGATGTTCACGTGTCAGACTTGGGTCTGTTGAAAAGATAACTTTACTTACAACTCCGATACCCTCTCAAAATACCTAGTCTAACATCAAGATAGCAGGAAGTAGGTTCTTGTGTATTAGCATACTGTTCTGGAGACAATACATTTGTGAGAAAATATGTGCAAAGACAGTTTTATGTTTTATTATCAAACCAGCTATACCTGTAATGGAATTTGTGGCCTCAAGAATTAAACAATACAGTCCACAAAGCATTTTGTACATGTTAGGGGATAGATCAGTCCTTTTTGAGTTGTAGTGAGGATAGAAGCACTTCCTTTCTTATAATTCAGATAAATGACACAGCATGAAACCGGGTAATAGAAAGGTCACGTTACTGAAACCGTTGCTGTGAGAAGTACGCCTGCCAGTGTTTGCAGCCAGGCGTCTTGTGGCTAGCAACTTGTTTTCTCAAGATTAGTTTTATTTGGTCCACTGCTACTTTTGTGCCAGTAGCATTACAGCATCTGCTTACTTAGTTGAAATTATTTTTCTTACGACTTATCGCAGCTGTTAATTTCAGCTTTCTCAGTTCCTCAGTTTTGGAAAATTTGCTTAAGGTTGCTTAAGCAAGTTGTTCAAGGACAGTTGTCGGCATAGTTAATCCATACAGGGATTATGATAGCTAGACTAATGCCCTGACCAGAGAATAAGATATAACCCTGCCTAGATTGACTTAAGCATAAGATCGTTCTTTCAAATGTGAACAATTATATTTTTAATAAGCGTAGGAGAAGAATTCACAAATTCATTTTGTTTATCAGCCTGTATCAGTCTAATATTTGCAAGTATGTCAAACATCTCATTTTCAAAGATGAGATGCACCCGTGGTAGAGTCATCTACAGGAACCCAGGATCTTGCAGATTTAATCTCATTTAAAATCTCTATATCTTTGCAGTGGAGATTTAATATAATTAAAAACATACAACAAGTTTGTTTATTCCTGGAATTTGTCATGAAAAAAAAATAACAGACACTGGATGTATCTTTCAACATTGGTTGTGACCTGGATGATGCCTACGGTGAAATTACAGAGCAGAAAGCAACATCTCTTCTGTTACAGCCCTTAGACAAATGTGCAAACTCTCATTAAGGTCAGCGGAAAAGAGCCATACATGTATCTGGTCCATAGAGAGTTTTTTTGTGGCAGGAAATTAGAAAGACAAAGCCATAAAGAAGAAAATATGGCTCTTGTTTAAACTCGTGTAATTTCTTTTATAGAGCAAGACCTTTTACCACTTATTTTCAGACTGAAGTGCCTTTCATTCTGGAGCTGTAGAAACAGTAACCAGTGGCCCTGGTTTTGGAGAAGTATGAGGATCGTTTCATCTGGAAAAGCGTCTTTTCTCTGCAATAGAGAGTGCAAAGAATGGAGCCATGTAATTAAATAGATAATTACTACCCAGCAGCAAGAAGACCAGGCAGACTTTCATTTGAATGTCTTTTTGGGAAAAGTACTCTATTTTTGCAGTCTGTGAATCACTTGAAATGCAGAGGCTAGAAGAGACAGCATGTTATTATATGGTAGCTGACAAGAACCGATTTGAAGTACATTTTCACATTAATCATCTAGTTATAGGAAGTAAATATAACTAGATTCCCTATTGACATATCTTGGTGTGCATATACGATAGCTGCATGTGTGTTTACAAGCCTTATTTGGGCTTGGGTACTTCACTTTGGTGCTAAGTAATATATTCTAAACATAACATGGACAGAGGCTAAAAAGATTCGGTTTCTGTCCCTGACACAGTTTCCTTCGTGAAGGTCATCATCAACAACTTTTCTTGGCCTTTTTTTTTTTTTTCTTGTTTTATTTTGTTTTGTTTTTTTACTTCTGTGGGCACAGCTGGGCATAGCTGGTCCCCAGCATCACGGCTGGGTGGACATGGCCCCTTCCCCACAGCCTGTGGGGACACAGGTTGCTGGTGAGCCACAACCCGCCAGCGACACCCTGACCCCACGCCAGGAGGCGGAAGCTAAATTAGCAGCATGTATATTATCTCAACCGCAAAAGTCGAGCAGGCCCCTGTGTTTCCTTGTGGGGAGTGATGCCATCATGTTCCTGTGAAGGCTTTGTGGGGAGTGGAGCGGAAAGGGTGCTGGCGTGCCAGGAAGGCGGCTGGGTTTGGGAGTTCGGTGTCAGTTACTCCTGCTCTGCCATGCTGGAGCAGGGCTGCATTGCCAGGCAGTTGACCGAAAAGGGATGTAAAATAGTTTCTCTTCTCTAAAGCCTTTCTTAGTGCTGATGGCTTCATCTGGGGTGCCTCCTGTGCATCACCCCCTTCTCACCACTTTCTGTTCACAGCCCACTGTCTCCTAGCTCAAACAGGGCTTGACTAAACAGGTTTCTGACAAGCGCATGGAAAAAAAAAAAAAAAAGCATGTAAAAATTGGGTTGCATCAGTCAAGACACCAGCTGCTTCCCAGCCGCACACTGAGGGGTGTCTCGTTTGGTCAGGTGAACGCATGGCTGCGTTTTGCTGTCTTGTGGCTTAGCGGGCCGGGCTTGTTACGCCTGTAGCAGATATACATCCAGTTAGACAAAGCAGACGTTTGTGGCCTCAGAGGCTGCCGCAGGTGGGCCGGGAGCATTAGCTTCCCCCGGCCACTTTGTCAGAGTCTGTCTGCTTGGGCCCAGGAGTTTGCAGTAGATTTGGGCTTCCCTCCCTCACCCCAGCAGTTTCTCCTGCAGCATTGCTGGGGATGACTCGGCTTCTTTCTTTGCAGGGTCCTACTTTAGTATTCTCCTCTGATCACCCAAGGCTGAGGTTTCCTTAATGTTTCACCCTACTTTATTCCTGCCCAGCAGTTCCTCTTGTACCCCTGCTTTGTTCTGGGAGACTGTTTTTTAACTTGGCGTTTGTTCTGTCCAGTCCCAAGCAGTGAAGTCTCTTCCACATTATCTATTTGGGTATCTCACAAGCTCTCCCGTGTTCATTCTTTTGCCCATGATTTCTTATTTTTTCCCTTTTATGTCTTCTTCTGTTCCCTGCTGTGGTATCTGGGGGGTTCCTCTATCAGAAACAACCGCAGTACTTGGGCAATAGCTCAGTTCCAGGAGTGCAGCTTTACCCTCAAATGCAAGGAAACTTCTCCACAATTTTCTAACATGAAGAGGTGAAACCAAGTTTGAAGGCAGTTGCGTCTGTAACAGTCCATCTCTGCTGCTGGAAGAGTTTGTTTTCTCTTGCAATAAAAAAGAGTTCAGTGTATTGTACTTACTGGTCATCATTTCCATTGGGAAAGCTAGGTAATTAGGAAGATGGCCTGAGCAGAGCGTGATGGGAACCATCTGAAGGCAAAGAGGGTCTAGAGCTGCTTGTGGGGGTGTACGCAGTAGGATCCGGCTGTGCAGGGTGGGCTCGGGGTGCATGGGGCCATGCGGCTGCATGCTCCTGGCTGCTGGAAGGTAGGGAGGCCGTTGGGAGTTGCGGAGGAGGAAGCTGAGGAGGAAGTGGGAGGTTGGCCAGGACTTTGCTCAGAGAGGGGAGAAAACGCAGAAGGAGCAGCAAGCTGATGTGGAGGGGGCATGGCACTGCTATAGAGCTCGCTGATGCTCAGAGCATGACATGAAAGGTCATGATAGTTGCAGAGTAGTTTAGGATATTCGGTTGTAGGCAGGAGCGTGCTGTAAAGAAGCATTATTTTGTCTGAGAAAGGGCCAAGCTGGCAAGCAAGGAAGAGAGCACCTTGCAAGCTCACGTTGCTGCCTGCAGGCGACGGAAGCTGCTGCTCGGCCGGGGAGCCCAGGCAGCAGGAGAGCAGAGCGAAAGTGGTTTTGCCCTCGAAGGCAAGGAAGCTTCTTGTTTGTCTTTCTAAAACGCAGAGCATGCATTTTTCAAAAAGTATATTTCCTCTTGGATTCAGCTCAGAGTTTTTCTTTTCTGATGCCAGAATTCTGAATTCTTGGGGTGGGAAGAAAGAAAAAAAGGGGGGGGGAAGGGGGGAGGGATTTATAATGGAAATCCTGACAGTCTGAACTGCTTTTGCTGTCTGCGGTATAGTGCTTCCTGTAACCTATATGGCCAAATGCCAGCACGACATCTAATACACGCTTGGCTGCTGAAAGTTCAAGTGAAGGGGACTGCTGTGTTGGACTATGCCAGGGAAGGAAAATTGAGTTCAAGTGCTAAATTGCTGTTGAGCCTGAGGGAGAGTATTAGTAACTTCAAAGAAATAAAGTGAAGATTTCAGTGTTTAGTTAGATTTGGTGGTCGGCTCATCTCCTGCGCTACCAGGATGGGCATGTGGGAACCAGACGACACCCAGCAGATTGTAAATAGAACAGAAAAATAAACAAAAAATACAGGGTTTCAGTGATCAAGTTTGGCAGCTGATTTTCTCAGGAAGCATAAATCTCTTCCATCAAACAGTGCTCAGTGTGAGACACTCACGCTACCCACTGAGAAGTGTTTTACTGTGGCACATGTGTACACCAAGGTCCCTTACCTCTACTGGCATAGGTGGGCTGCCGAGAACTTCTTTACACCCCTTCCCTGGCGATGCGGGCTAAGGGAGCGCTGGCTGCCCCCCGAGAGGCCAGGAGGAAGCGGGAGGCTAGCAGGGCTCCCTTGCCCTCGGATTTTTGCTTCCCAGCCTCAGAGCCAAGACTGGTGCTGCTGTTTATATATAGGATGCAAACACTAGGAGAATATTTAAACTCAGCAAATGCTGTGTTTTCACCCAAACACAAGAAAAAAGATGAAAGTGGCTCTATCAAGACGGGGGGGGCTAATTTATGATTAGTTCCTGTCTTCAGTGTGCCAGGTGTGGTGGTAAGGGAAATCAGTGGGTTTGAGTTTTGCTTCCTTCCCCCACACAGATCACCTGCACTCTGCTGCTGTACAACCCTTGAAGACACCCAAAATTCTCCCCATCCTGCATCCCCCTTCCTCTTTTCTTCTCGCTGAATGGAGTTCCTCTGCAGCTCCTTCCCCCTGCAGCCCCCAAGGTCTTGTTTGTGCTGCAGGATCAGTATTGAGGAAATGTAATGCCATGAAAGAGATGGCCTGCAGCCTTTTTTTCTCTTTGGCTTAAGCCAAGGCAGGTTGTTGCTTTGGCCGCCCCCACAGGGCTGTGGTCAGGAGGTGGTGGTTTTCATTCCCTTGGAGGGCATGGCGCTCACTGGTCAAATGGCAGGGGAAAAGGTTACGGTGAGTGATGTGAAACATGCTATGTCTTCTCCTCTGCTTCTTTCATGGATGGAATAATTGGCACGGTCTGATATTTCCTTCCTTGATGCAGGAACCTCCGGAATTTACCATCCACAACTGAGTTTCTCATTTCGCAGCTTCAAGCCTTTTATTGGGCCGTCCTAGATTAAAAACAGTCAATGCTTCATTGGCTTTAAAAGTAGAATGTGAGAGGTGACCAGCCCTTGCAGTGGTGCCTGAGCAGTGGCCCTATGAGTAACTGCAGTTACCTCTGCATTGCTGAAAACTTGTAAACATTTGGCTTTTCCCCTATAAGGTGCTTTATCTCGACTTAATTGCAGGGTTAGCATCGGCCGCACAGGAGCTCCCGTAGTGTGGTGACATGACTGCATATGGCTGATGGCCAGTGAAGAGGCAGCGGTGTCATTTCAGGGCTTGGGACTGATTTTACTTTGAGTCTCTGCATTTCCTTCCCCCCCAACTAATGGGGACCCTCACCACAAGTATAAAAATTATTAAAAGCTAATGGCAAATTTGCCCTGCACTCTCCTAAAAACAAGAGTCTGCAGGGTCACATTTCATTACAGAGAAATCCAAGCAGTTAGATCACACCAGTATCAAATAAACCAAGTCCTGAATCCCCCAAATGATGTTATTCTGCCAAAGCAATCCATGTCAAGCTGATAAACTGACTTATTTTTGGCTTTTTCTGTGGGTAGCAAAATAACTTCAGTTGTCTCCCACCAGTAGCCCCCTGCACTGTAGTCCTGTCCCTGTTTCCACATCCCAGCATCAGTAGTTTACGTATGTTTGCATAGGTTTGGTTATGAATGAGCATCTTTGATTTGCTTAAGAAATGGAAAAAGACACATGAACAAATGGTATAGTTAATTTACTGTTGAAAAGAGTGGGGATCTTATCCTTTTCCTCAGCTTGGGGAAAGCAGTGGTTAGGGAACTGCTTTTTCCTCTGGTAACTGCTTACCCTTATATCACCCTGAGTTATAAACAATATAAACAATATCACCTGGTTATAAACAGTTAATTCTCCTGCCTCAGCTTAGGGTATCCCAGGTTCACTGGGATCTGTACATGGCTGCGGTCCTCTGCAGTGACCGCAGGTGTGGAGGTATGGACCTTACCACAGTGCATTGCCTGCCAGCAATGCTCCCCACCCTCAACAGCTGTGCTTCCAAACTTACCCCTGATCCCCTCTGCTTGTGCAAACCTGCATTGAGTGTGGTGCCCATGTAGGCTTTTTTTAAGCATTGATCTTCTCAGTGTTACTAATTTTTCTTTTGTTTGTTGTGCAGCGTTTCCAAGTGGGCCAGAGGCCATCTGCAGGGCTCTAGGGCTTGCAGAGTGTCTCCCCTTTCTTCCTGGACAAAGACCTTTCTTGCCTCTGGTCAGCTCCATGTGTTTGGTGGGTCTGGCCGTCATCCAGGGGGATGGAGAGCAGCTGCAGAGGCAGGTCTGGGGCCCTGTGCTCCTCCCTTCAGCATCTCAGCACTACCCTCACCCTCTTCCTATATCCAGTGTGGAGTGCTGAGACCACCACATCAGCTGGCCTGCGTCCACCTCATTAGCTCTCATCTGATTAAGATGGGATTACCGAATCATTTCACAGGGTTGAAGGTGTCTGTTACACAGCTGCTGAGTAGGAGGCCGGTGCTTTGGTTGAGTGTCGGTAGCTGAAGTGGTCAAAAGCACGCAAATGGTGACCTGGTAGTGTTCCTCCAGGGTAGGGGTTTGTCAGGGAAAGTTTGCATATGTGAAAGCCTCCTTGGGTTAAGCCAGTGTAGTACATTTGTACAAATATTTTATGCATAAAATTGTTCTGGTATTCAGGTAGCTTATTGACAGATCTGGAAAGAAGAGCAATAAAGGCGGGGTTATTTTGCCTGGCTGGTGCAATGCCCTCGGGCTGAGCGTTAATCTCCTGTGGTTGCGCAGAAGATGAGAATGAGCAGGATCACTGCCACTGAGGAAGCGACCTGCCTGGGTTGCCTGCATGGTGTTGTGCAAGGCTAATCCCTCCCCACCTTTACCCTTTTTTCTCTTCCTCTCCTAAAATGTTGTTGCTTGGTTGTGCTGCTCCATGGGAGCCTGTTGCAGTACCACCTCATTGATCACAGCTGCTTAATTTCCTGTTTCTTCAGCAGCATTTAAAAGCTTTTTTTGCTATTTTGCTAGGAAATGAGAAGATAGTTTCAGGCTTTGCAATGGAAATTGGCTTTGTTAGTATATGCTGTTGTTTAATATGGCACAACAGCAGCTGCACAGGAGACTGTCAAAACTAAATAGAATGCCTTCACTTAGCTAAACAAGCATCTGCCTAAACCCTGTCTCAAGGGTTGCTTCCAAGGATGCAATGAAAAAGCTTTTACTCAGATCTGACCCCAGCATGTAGTGTGACATACAAATGCCCGTAACGATAGATGGGTCTGTTGGTTTTCCACGATAGCCTGGCAGCTCACAGTGTATAAAACCAGGAGGAGCGATTGCTGCAGTTCCAGGCCCTTAGAAGGGGAAAAGCTCTTGGTGCACAAATACAAAAAGACTTCTCCTATAGAAAAAGCATTATTGAACTGTCTTCAGAAATGTCGTTGCACAGCCATGCGATCTGCTATATTTATATTGATATTTCACAGTATGCTGTCACGGTTTGCTTTGGTGTTTTAGGAGAAAGCAGTTGCTCTTACATCATTTGAGTATAGAAAGGCTGATGTTTAATAGGTTGTCTGTGTTGTAATCAGGAAATATATTTTAGTCTAATAATCACAATAAAATCTAAATCTCATCTAAATTCTGTATTTCTTAAGGCTTCTTTTTGGAAGCAGATAGTTAGGGATTCATAATAAAATGTTAAGTAAGTGGGAAAATTGCCTTCAGTGAAAGACGGGAAGATGTTCTCTGCTGACAGACTCACACCAAAGAGTTTTAGATGAGGTCTCTGGACAAAAAAAGTAACTTAAATAGTTTTCTCTTGTCATTCCTGGGCATCTGGCAGCATTGCGTATCATTCTTTCAGACCTCTGTTTTACGGACAACTAAGAGCAAAGGTAACTGAGAGCCTGCAACAGCTAACAAAAAGGAAAATGTAATTATGAAAAATTATCATGCTGATTTAAAGAAGTGGGATGGAGCTAATTAAGCAGTCGTAACAAGAGCATGTGTACAGCAGAAGCTACGCTCCCAGCAGCGCAGCTGTGCTCAGGGAGGGGGTGAAGTCTGTAACAGAGCAAGTCTGAGCTCTGCGAGCCTGTAGAGGAGCACAACAGAAAACAGCTTGTAATGTTCTCAAAATGAGTTTGTGTCTCCCAGCAGGGGGAACAAACAGCAATAATTCCACAGGTAGGTTGGCTGTGAATTAAAACTCATTTACAGTACGTCCGCGTGAAGAACTGCAACAATCTGTTGCAGACAACTTTTCTTCAGGCAGAGCGCTTGATTTTTGTTCTTTCTCTTGAAGATTGCCCTCTCTTCAAAGACACTGGGACAAGAGCAAAACCTGATTTATTAAGAAAAAGAAATCTCTGTCATTAATATTTACTGTTGTCCTGCCATATAGGTCTCAAGGCAAACTGTTGACAGGAGATAACTGTTGCTTTATCACATTATGCTGACATGAAGTTATGCAACACAAAACTCAGCTTTGTACTTCTATGGCTAACAAAAGCTTAAGTGCTTTAATGTTAATTTGCAGCATTAAATGACTTAGAAAGCTGGACAATACATATTAAATACAGAAGTAATATTTGAATGAATCAAGTGTAAGAACAGCTGAATCAAATTCAAGAAACCCAATAATTATAATAGTCAGTCAATCCAGAAAGCAACTTTTATACACAAATCTGTAGATTGTACTAGGAGCTGGTCTTGTGTTCCTGTGTGCTGTGAGCATCGATGAGTGCCAGGGATAAGGTGCTGGGCTCCCCTTTCCAGCCCCCTGTAAGCTCCAGGCCACACTCTCCGCTGTGGTTCATTCGTTGGCAAGGTACTTTGCTCCCGGCTTGGTGCAGCCCATCCGGCGCCCCTGGGGACTCTTCACAAAACAAAACCACGTGCACCTGTGTGGCCTAGCGCCGTCCACGAGCAACTGAGAACCCATTTCTCCTCCTTCGACGTTTTTCTTAAGACTGTCTTGTTGCAGAGACTGTAAAAGAAAACCTTGGTAACCAGCAGGCTATGGATTTCATGAAGCTATTGCCAATACGCTGGTTGAGGTTATGTCTCGCTGGTGTGCCTCGTCTGAAAAGCAGACTGTCAGCTATTGGAGGCAGAAGCTGTGAGCAGAGCTGGCAGGCTCTGTGGAAATGCAAATAAATAACCAGAACGAGAGAGCTGCAGGCAGGTGAGCCCCAGGGACTGAGCAGCAGCCCCGGAAAGGCAGGCATGTTGGCAGTTCAGCTTAAACTTCTGTCCAAGCAGCAAAGAGATGTAAGGGGCCTGGCCAGGCTCTGCCCTACAGACACTGGTATGGGAAATCAGCGCTGAGAATTCACCATGTATTTTCCCCTTGTGG
Source organism: Larus michahellis (assembly GCF_964199755.1). Classification (NCBI taxonomy): domain Eukaryota; kingdom Metazoa; phylum Chordata; class Aves; order Charadriiformes; family Laridae; genus Larus; species Larus michahellis. The sequence continues at coordinate 25,824,740 of NC_133930.1, forward strand.
ATTGTCTGGCCACAGACCGGCCTGTAAGTGGTCTTTGCTCAACTGCAGCTGCTTGCACGTGTGTTAGATGCAGATCAAGGCTACGCTGTTAGCTGTAGAAACAGCCCTCTGGCTTTTCCGTGTTGCATGAAATGGTTGTGCAGCGCTCCTTCGGTCAAAGGCGGAAGAGCACAGAGACTGCCGAGCTGCTCGTATCATGTTTAACTGTTTTGCATGTTTAAAAGCAGACCATGACTTTCCAAGCAGCACCAGAACCTCTCCTGCCCTTGCTACCCCTACTGTATCTTACCTTGGTCTTTCCACATGGGTGTTTTTCCTTCCCTTCTGTCTGCGTCCATGTTCCCAGGAGCAGAGAGGCGTTTCTCTTTGGGGAGTCTCTGGAAGCTGCTGCTCTGGTTACAGGTAGTTGGACAGTTAAGTGCTGTGGATTGCTGGTTCTGCTTTAGCCCATGATTTGCTCTGTTGGTGGGTGGCAAAGCATCTTCTGTCTATTTTGTTTAAGCTGCAGGAGTCATTGACATGAGCTCTGTAGCCTGTGACTATTTTGTAGTTACTTGGAAGCAAGAGGCAAAGCTCCTCTTGATCTTTTCACTTGAGCGCCCCTTTTTGGGCAGGTGGGGAGATTCAGGAGGGGGTCTCTGCACCCTGCACAGATCAGATATTGCTCTGGGTGTTGGAGTTTCGTGTTGAATATGTGATGGGGAAGTCCGTGCCTCTAAACTTGCTCTTAGTGAGTGGGAAATCCAAGGAGTGCTGGTTTTGTTGTGGGTGTGTTGAATTGGCTTGATTGGATCATCTTTATTCACTTTTCCTAGCAAGTATGAACCAGGTATTAATGAAATGAGAAATGAGAAGCTCTCTATCTGCCCTGAAATGGAGTAGTAGAAGGTAGGTTTGCTGGTGGAAACATTACTTTCTTTTTTTTCTTTTATTATGCTAGGCCAGTATAGGATTCACAGTTAGTCATATGAAGGAAAAATCAGGTGAAACTCTGACCATATTCCAGTCCATACTTAAGACTTCTCTACAAATTTTGTTTTCATCTGTGAGAAAACAGCTGTAGTTTATCGTATTATGGGCTGTAGTCAATATTTCTCCATGGATTTTCTGTACTCTAACAAAAAAATCTTTAATTCAGTAAAGTCCTGTTGACTACACTTGACAGCATCGCTGTAGCCTTTTGGGGGCCCGAGTTTTGGGTAACAGCCTTTCAGCTTGGGGCATTCACACCATGAACCAGTAGCTTTCAGGAGTTGTTCAGAGCTCTGGTTTTGGTAAAAACAGACGGATGTAGCTTCTTAGTCCTGCTTGTGACTCAGTCATAAGCCAGGTTTGCTGTTAAACATGGGCTCTCTGGATTTGTGAGTGATGGAGTGGTAAATTTTAAATAAAAACTTCCTTGTTGGCAGCAGCTACATTGGCATTTCCGATCCGGCTTTTAATTCAGTGATGGTGATTTTTAACTACGAAAGGGCTTGTGATCATTAGAGAAAATGGCAACTTGCCCATACGAGCATACAGTCAGAAAAATAGATAGTGTGGTCATGCCGGTTACACAGAACAGGAAGCTAGTGATGAGTAGAGGAGAAGGAACTGCTGGTGTTTAGTCTGAAATGGCTGCGGGGCTCAGCAGGATGAAAGCACAGCTTATCCAGGTCTGTCCAAGATAAAGCAATACTTTATACTTAATGTAGTTTGGCCAATCAGCCAGGAAACGCTGCATAAAATTTGTCATTGGTTCTTAAATGTAAGCAGTGATGAAATCCCTTCACAGAGAACGGATATCACTCACTAATGGATTTTGCTGCCCCAAAGAATAATGACATTCAGTTCATTCATGCCCATGGTGTTGTGTCATCGTTAGAAAAACGCTGGAGGAAGGACTTTCTTTTGTGAGATGTCTGGCATTCGTAGACATCAATTTTAGACAGTTGGATGATGGTTTTTGCATTTTGTGTATATTAACGGCTTACTAGCTAGGACCCAGCTTTTCTTTCTCAGTGAGGAAGTTTTCTTGCATCTGGCTGAATTTCTTTAAACAAACAGTTAAGGAAATGTAACATACTGCAGAATAGGCTAGTTGTAATGGAATTGAAGATGCAAACAAGTTGTTACAGCTGTTCTTGGTAATCTCTCAGCATAGGGAAGAAAAAGGACTGTTTTTTATTTCATTACGTGGTAGAAATTTTGGGATTAGATGAAATCTCATGGATGAACCAGCACCATACATGAAAAGCACACCTTTCAGCCCACTTCTAGAAAGTGACAGCACCTTTACCAGCTCTTTTTGTCAAGGTGCCATGTTGAATAAAGGGCTTTACAGTGCAGGACACATAAATAATATTTATGGGATCTGGAAGGCTGTATTTATTTTCTGGATAAACTGTTTGTGTTTAAGCAAAAATTATTTTTCATAATTCTTCCTGTTCTGAGTAAAATTTTAAAGAAAACAGAAAGTAAATTTTGATACCTATGAGCTGTCCTGATGTTTAGCTCCTTCTTACATACCTTGTAGGAGGGAGATCTGTGATTTTTTCAGCCAGACCCATAAAAGTGTACTGTAGCCGCTAGCATATTAGGCATTTTGATTAAATCTCTCGTCTTTGTGCAAAGACCACATCATGTGTGCAGGAACTCTAGTGTGACGTTTAATTTCCTTAAGGAAGCCCTTCACTGCTTAGATAACGACTGGTCCTCATAGGAGAGAAAACTATGAATATGAGAGACGATTGGACAGGCAAAACATCTAGCCTGAGCTTTTTACTTCCAGCCTGAGGCACAGTGGGGTGTTTGTGGAGTTGAGGGTTTTGCTCCTGCATCACTCAAAACGTGCTTTCCTTCTGCATCAGTCGATCTCCAGTTTAGAGGATGCCGGTGTTACCCATGCGCTGGCCCTGGGTACTTCCATCTGTTTGTTTGGAGCTGATTCCAGAGTCCCTTCATTACAAAAGCAGCTTACTGAACTGGCAGTATTATTTTTCTACCGTGTCATAGTGTGACCAAATAAGCAGATGCAGCGTGAAATTATTTATTTTTTTTCCAGGCCAGAAGATCAATGTAGCAAAAATCCAGATGAAAAAAGGCAACGTGTTAATGATGAACAACTAAATAAAGCTGAATGAGGACTAGCTGAACACAAACTCAAAAGTGGATGCAAACATTCTTAAGTATTTGAAAAGTGAAAATATAAACAGTAGGTAGAGATGCTCAAAGGTTTTGCAAACTCTGTGTGAAAACAAAGGATGTAGAGGGAATATGGAGATTAAAATGAGGAACTAGGCCATTGTCATATGAAATAAGCCTTTCACAAGAAAAACAACGGGATATCTCCAAGTTTAGATGAAGCACTGCACGGTATATACTAGGGAACAATCAGTAAAGGAAAGCTGGATGGATAATGCTGAGTCTTCTCCTCCTAATCCTGGTACTTAGGAGTGAGGAGTGACCATGATGACCATTACTGTGTGTCTTGCGTTTGCTGTTACGCTGATCATTTGTTAAACTCCTGTCTTTCTGTTTTTATTTCTAGGCCTCTTCCTTATTTTAGGCTTGATACTTTACCCTGCAGGTTGGGGATGCCAGAAAGCAATAAGCTATTGTGGACCTTACGCTTCTGCTTACAAACTAGGAGACTGCACCTTGGGCTGGGCCTTCTACACAGCTATTGGTGGCACTATTCTGACGTTCATCTGTGCGGTCTTCTCGGCGCAAGCTGAAATAGCCACATCCAGTGACAAAGTGCAGGAAGAAATAGAAGAAGGAAAAAACCTTATCTGCCTCCTTTAACTCCAGTGGGGAAAAACACCAGTGCCTGGATCTTGATCTGCTTTCCATTGACTGGACAGGCAGATCTGCTTACCTATTGCTACCATTTGTGTGACTGAGCCCCATGCATTCCAGCCCCGAACTACTGAAATGGTCTTTCTTCCTTGCTGGGCAATGAGGATCAGAGGAAGGATCCCAAGAAAGCAGAATGTAAATACCTGGGGATATTTTTAGTTTCATTCTATGATCAGGACGTAGTGGAATATATTAATCTGACTGAGGAGGTGAGGAATCACGTGTATATAGCAAGAATGTTGTTGTTCTAACTGACAAATTCTGATTGATCGGATTGCCTTACCCACTTTGGTCACTTCGAAGAATTTGGATTTAAAATTTAAAAAGCCAGCACATTTATTTTATTTTTTTCTTATACAAAAGAGAAGCCTATTTAATTAGGCTTTGTTTCCAAGGGCTCCCGTCGCGTGTGAATATTCCACCACCACCTGGTTTGGTACCATACTTTTCATTGAGGTGCTTTTTGATACTGAACTAACTTAAAAGTACAGTGCCTTCTCAGATAGTAAGTATATCTTGGAGAAAGCAAAGTTGACATGACACAGTTTACACCAATCTTTAAGCATGTAAAAAGTCGGGTCCCTGCCGGGTTCTTTTGTCTCAAAACTTACAGTGCAAGGTGTGTGCTACTTGTTACTTAGCAGGTAAATCATTTTGTTTCCATTGACTAGATGGAGAAGCTGTTCTTACATTGGCTTCCACCTGGTTCTGAGAAAATTGTTTGAAATAACCATTCTCAGAAATATTTCTACGGCCTTGATTAAAACACGTGAAAGCCCAAGCAGATGACAGCTCCCCACAGCACAGCTGGGCATTATCCTGTGAATGCCAACAGTCTGGCCTGGGCTGTAGCCTCTCCTGAAAATGTAGATCGCACACTGGACTTCCAACAGTATTATTCTTTCTCTTGCCAGTGAAACCTCATTCCTAATCTACAGATCAGTCTGTCTCATGACCCAGAGCCACATGAGGCCTTAAGAAATTTACATTTTTCAGGAAGTCTTGCCAAATTCTACACAGCTGGGAAGATCTCTTCCCTTTTTTTAAAACCACACGTAGTATGGACCCTTTTCCAACTAAATCAACAGAAATAAAACAGACCTTGCCACAAATGACATTCCTTTCTCAAAAGCAGTTGGTTGTATTACTTGTGGTGTTGCATCACTTACTAGAACTACTGCTGAAAACAAAATTTAAAAGGTATTTTAAAAAACACAGGAATGATGCAACTGTGCCATACAGGCATTGGGGATAACTCATCCGAGAAGTAGTTCTAATGCAATACTAAGTGAATTTTAGAATCCTCTTTCTTACTTCTTGGTAGCTTAACATCTTCCAGTGACAATGTTATTCTCCATCACTTCACTGTATAATGTGGAGCAGAGATTCTTGTTTGTGCCTGGTCACTCCCTTAAAGTGTGCCATTAGTTATTTATAGGTATTAAAAAAATCATTGTTACTGTACAGGTAGATAGCTAATTTCAATATACTGCTTAAGTAACTGGTGATACAAGAGCTGTTCCGCCGTCGTGGCCAGCTGTGAGCACGGGTGAGCGCTGGCAGTGGTGGTGGTGGAGCATCCCTCCGGTGCCTGCTCGGCACCTCCTCGGCATGGCACATCTGTGGAGCAAACCAGGCCCAGCTCCCAGCCTGCCCGGGTCAGTGCCCAGGGCACCTTCCAGCCACGTGCCGGATGGATATGGAGGCGATCTCTGAGCCGCCGTGCAACAAACAAGGTCAGCGTCTGCTGATATTAAAAAGGGATTGTTTTAATCTAGCCTCTCCCTGCATTCACCTGCTCCTGTAAGCTGTGCCCACCATGTTCTAGTTTAAACAGGGTAATTCACTTTTCTTTTGAATGTTTAATTTAAAAAAACCCAAAAGTTATGGTCTGGAACCATTTTTGCCAGTCGCCTGCACAAAGCAAGATTTTATCCAAGTTACTATCACAAAGTGATGTCTGAGGACAAAAAATCACAGCCGGCACGTCCTGTGTGCACCTGTGGTGTTCTCCTTGTTTTTTCTCCCGTACCCACAAACGTCCCGTTGGGTCGGAAGGGCACGCACTTGGCTGGTACGGTGGGTCCATCACGGCTGACGAGCAGCGTCCTTGTGGCGTTCCTCCTGAGCCCTCTGCTGGAGCCGGCGCCACAGAGGCTGGGCCACCAGCCCGGCTGCGCTCCTGGGGGCCCTGCAGTTGGAAAAGGGGGGCTGGGAAGAAGAAGAGTAGCACGTAGAGCAGATAAGAATTAACTACTACATAGATTTAGGGGTTTAGCGCTTTTTTTTTTTTTTAAGGTGGGTAGCAATCCAATGTCCATGTCACCGCTGCCAGCAAATCTCGATGCTATATTATGGTGACAAATGCTGCTTTGGCTTGAGCACTTGATCAGTCAGAATAAGGTCAGTTCTTCCAAAAGGTTTAGAGGGGATATACTGCTTTAGCTTAGAAGTAAACAATGATCAACCTTCATTTACGTTGCTAGCTGACCTCTGCTGTGATCTACAGAACGCTTGAAAAATTTTTTTATAGTGCAGTTTTTAAGTACAAAGGAGATATTTTCAGTGGCATGTTTCGCTTTTGTTTGCATTTGTAACCAAGAAGAACCAGCTCTTCTGCTTGTTGCTGGTATACTATCAACTTGCTCTGCAACAACATAATCAACTAACTTGCAAAAAATATCCATGTTCATCACATAGCACAGATAGAAGACAGGCTGGGAAGAAATACAGAAAAAAAATAATCAGAATTTCTTTTCTCAGGGTTCTGTTTTTCTAGCAAGTGATAAGATGGTATATATTGCAGATTGTTTTTTTTTTCCTGGAGGTTGTTATCAGGTGTAGGGTGCACTCATTAAACTTGACAGCTGTTTAAAGTTGTTCCTGAAGTTCACCTCAGCAGTAGCTTTCAAAGATATTTTGGAGAAAAAAAACAAAAAAACAAAAAAAAACAAAGGAAAAAAGAAGATAAATTAGCTTAAAGCTAATTTAATTAATTTCATGAGGGGGCTGCGGAGTGTAACTGCTTCTCAATGTACATGCACTGCATAGGCTCTAGAAGAATTTGCTGTGGATTCTTTAAAACCTGTGTGCCAATTAGTTCAGTTTAACTTTGGTTTTGTGGTATTGAAGAATTCTTCAAACATCTGTGGTTTGATCAACTTCGTAAACTTATATTCTGTAAAGTGCCATAGACTTTTTTTTTTAATTGTAGCATATTTAAAATATATATATATATATATATATATACACAAACTTGTGTGAGATGTGCAATACCAGGAATGGGTTTTGTTGTGGTTTTTATTTTTTTCCTTAGTTTTTGCTTTTAAACAAGAGATTTGAAAAGGGACTTCCCAGGGAAGAAGCAGCTGGAGTTCTGGTGGTGTGGATAAACTATAAAGCATAGGGTAATGCAACAGAATCACTGATTTTGAAGATTAATACTACAATAGTATTCAAAGATTAATACAGCAGTAGTAACAGCAGCTTAAAGATTTAACAAAAATCTTTTCTAGATTGATTGGAAATACTCAGATTTATATAATACAGGCAATTCAAATGTGAAGCTGTGACTATCTCTGGCAATATACAATCTAAAAGCTGAAAAGGCTCAGCAAGGTTTCTTAATGTGCTTTATTTATAACGCGGCACTGCAAAAAACATTGCTACTGAGCTGTTTCTGGGTTGCCTATATCACCTTTGTATCTATTTTACTCAATAAAGTTCTCTGGCTTCTGAGAATGTTCTTCCAGCCATATCATTTCCATTGTGCATCGTTATCCCACATGGGAGTATCTCACGTCCTAGTGGTAAAGGGAGAGGAGGAGTTCAAGTCTTCCTTGAAAGCAGTGGGCGCCGGTGCCTACCTCAAGGAAAGGTCAGAGCCCAACAAAACCGGAGCGTGGCAGCAACGTACACACCGCCGCCGCTTGGTGTAGGAAGAGGGGCCATGGCCATCCAGCTAGAGTAGGTTTTGAGCCATGGTTTATTTGTGGTACTGTTTTTCTGTTCTTGAGTCACCACTATGTACCTTTGTTAGCATGAATGATGTACCTGATGTGTTATTTTTAATCTAAATTTCAATTAAAATGTGAGTTTTCAAACTTTTAACAGGAGTCTGACTACCTTAATTCAAACATATTGGACAAGTTGAGCCACAGCAAGGTAGCTTTTAATTGTAGCTTTAATAGCATTTAAAATCCCAGCCCACTGATGTTAGTGTTTCAGATGTCCATCCAACTTTAACAATTATTACCACTTACTGATCAAAAAGTATGCGATCTGAAATTGTAGCTATGTATTATACAATATAGTTGCATTAAACAGACTTTCTAATTGAATATATGTCTGACAAATGTTTTTTCATTTCGCAACTAAAGCACCACAGTTCCTTTCTCGTTAAAAGGGGTAGCGAAGGTTCAGAACAGATGCTGCTTCCTCACAGACGTTTAAAATGGCATTTGCCACAATGTGTCTTACGTTTCACCTCCGGCTAGTGTTTGTCCAGTCACAGCAAATTGATGGCAGGAGTAAGGCTTTCAGCAGTTTAAAGAACTTTTAACGTCAGGATGTCACCTTTGTTTCATAGTTGCTATGGTCCATTTTTATTAAATTTACATATAATTAATGTCATTTAGTTTAATTACACTTCCAACGGTTTCTAAACTTCGAAGAAGTAGCTCTTTGTTAAAAGTTGGAACATTTAGAAACCTACAGTCCAGAAGACATAAGGGACAGGTGCCACTCGATACACCACCGCATTACTCATCTTTATGTATTTCAAAGCAGGTACAGACACAGCAGTTATTATTCTACCAGTACAAATTACTGCTGAAAGAAATTGCAAAGAAGTACTGATTAGTATAGCTAAAAATACTGCCTCACTTTTTCAGTAAGGTTAACCGAGTTGACAATAAAGAGCAGAGAGTCCAATTCTCTAATTGTGTGAATTATTACAGAGTTCTGTGTTCCAGTAACCTCTCCCCCAAACTTCAGTTAGGTTTAGAATGGTGATGCAATGGGAAAGTGAATGTATATTATTAATATCAGAGGGCCAGGAATATAAAGCTGTTGTCTTGCTCCTGTGGTTCAAATAGGTGCCTTTTATTTGATTTGTGGCATCTTCATCTCAGTGAACTTCTGAGTGCAGGAATCTGTGTCCCTAACCAGCTTTAGGCATCACTCGGGTGCAGTGGGATCAGTAGTTCGGTCTAGCAGAGAAAGGTAAAGAAAAAAATAATTGCAAATTCAATCACATTACTCTGGGCACAGAGTCTAGTTGGAGGTCAGTGACAAGTGGTGTTCCCCAGGGGTCAGTACTGGGTCCAGTCCTCTTCAATATATCCATCAATGACCTGGATGAGGGGATAGAGTGCACCCTCAGCAAGTTTGCTGGTGACACAAAGCTCGGAGGGGTGGCTGACACAGCAGAAGGCTGTGCCGCCACACAGAGAGACCTGGACAGGTTGGAGATTGGGCAGAGAGGAACCTTATGAAATTCAACAAGGGCAAGTGTAGGGTGCCGCACCTGGGGAAGAGTAACCCCATGGACCAGTACAGGTTGGGGGCTGACCTGCTGGAGAGCAGCTCAGCTGAAAGAGACCTGGGAGTCCTGGTGGACAACAGGATGACCATGAGCCAGCAATGTGCCCTTGTGGCCAAGAAGGCCAATGGCATGCTGGGGTCCATCAAGAAGAGTGGCCAGCAGGTCGAGGGAGGTCATCCTCCCCCTCTACTCTGCCCTGGTGAGGCCACACCTGGAGTACTGTGTCCAGTTCTGGGCTCCCCAGTTCAAGAAGGACAGGGAACTGCTGGAGAGGGTGCAGCAAAGGGCTACCAAGATGATTAGGGGAGTGGAACACCTCTCTCATGAAGAAAAGCTGAGAGACTTTTGTCCTTTCAGTGTGGAAAAAAGACGGCTGAGGGGGGACCTCATCAACACTTACAAATACTTCAAGGGTGGGTGTCAGGAGGATGGGGCCAGGCTCTTTTCAGTGGTGACCAGCAACAGGACAAGAGGTAATGGGCACAAACTTGAGCATAGGAAGTTCCACCTAAACATGAGGAGGAACTTCTTTACTTTCATGAGGAGGGTTGGCAGAGCACTGGCACAGGCTGCCCAGAGAGGTGGTGGAGTCTCCGTCTCTGGAGACATTCAGAACCCGCCTGGACGCGTTCCTGTGCAACCTGCTCGAGGTGACCCTGCTCTGGCAGGGGGTTGGACTAGATGATCTCCAGAGGTCCCTTCCAACCCTACCCTTCTGTGATTCTTACCTTGGACAAAAAGTATCACCCCCGCAAAAGTATCATATGCCCAATGCAGCATATCAACTTTTTTCTCTAAAACACCAAAAAATGCATGCACAGCAAAGACAAGTGCCCTGCACTGCAAAAGGGCAACATGTGCTTTGGCACGTGTGCAATAACTACAGCTCAGATGATGTGCAATTGTTTAATTAGGCTATAAACATCGTAAAATCTACTTGCAGCACCGTCAGCTGAAACAGCAGCAGAGCAACTGATGCTGCAGCAGCACCATCAGTGGTCAGGGGCAGCTAGTTCTTCCAAGGGCCTGGCCCCAGCTCTGGTGGTATGTGCTGGTGGAGCAGAAAAGCTGAGTGCCTTGTCACAAGTAACTGGACTCCAAAGCAGGCCGTGTTTTCCTGTTCCCAGCACGCTGACAATTACTTACACAACCTCAAACTTCATCACCAAGAAGCAGCCCGGAATTTCCATCTCACCAGCTAAAAGTTTCCCCTCCTGAACCATGGGTACAAAGCAGCAGAACCTGGTCTTCTCAACGCTTTGTAGAGCAAGTCCTCTGCACTGGCCGGTTCTCCTTCACCTCTGACTGACCTAACAGCAATGTGGAGGAACACGCGCTGAAGCAGTCACTATGTTTTTTTTATATATACATATAGAGTCGCATCATCACATTGCAGCACCAAGCATATTGAGAGGCAAGTAAAACAAACAAAATCAGTGTTGTTTGGTGTAACCACTATCCATTCATCCAAGAAAAAGTACATTTTAGATCAGCTGTATCTGCTTCCATTAAACAGCTGGACAATTAATTTTTTTTTTCCAGAACAGAATGTATGGCAGCGTGATCCACAAGTCATAATTCCCATCAACACTTCCCCCTTGCCCCCCCATGCTTGGCTGTGTGTGACATGGTATCTAGTTTAATCTTAGCACAAACTTAAACTAGTATTCTGCTGCTGAGGTAAGAAGTCTGCACCGCTTCTTTTGTAAGGCTTCCTGATTTTTCTATTGAAGAGAATAAAGGCTACTTGCAGGCATAAAATTAATTTTTAGGAAAAATAAAATGCAAACTAATTCTTACACATTTTAATGTAACTGAGTGAAACCTAACACACATTTATTTTAATTATCTGATCCACTGTGCCTTACTACTGACTCATAACCAGAACACTCCAGGTGCATGCCCTTTCCTTGGCAGAAATATCTTCCCAGAAGTATATCATTGGGTATCTTTAATCACAGTTCTCTTCCTTGTGCTGTTTTCTCTCTGTGCACATGCCTTCCCAACTTCGTGCTTACAAACTCTTGAGGAAAACTAGCCTCAGCAAACCAGGGGAATTATCTCCCCACAATAGCACTTAAATTGTGTAATAATTCAAACCATAAAACATGACTGGTCCAATGCTGCACAAAAGCTGTTTCTGTAGTCTGCTACCACTGCCATCCTAGATCCGTAAATTACAAAGCAGCAGATCAAGCTGATGAAGAACTTCACTACTAAATGATGCATGCATGTGCACGTGTCTTCAAAAACTCATGTCTGCTATCTCCCAAAATAATCCTGACTGTACCTCAGAGCATTGCTCTCTGTATTGTGCATTGGCAAACGTAACCATGTTACGGGGGTCTAGAAGACGTTTTGCCCTGCAAAGAAAACCCAGCAATGAACTCCGTACTGGAGAGCAGGTGTTACAGTTGATATTATTTTTTAAAAAAAAAAAAATCAACAGACTGAAAAAAGAAAAAGCAAGACACAGGAGCGATACAGAAATGTCAATTCATAGGCAGAAATTAGGAAAATAAACACTACCAAACAATGCTGTTTTCAGCAACTTCATTTTACTTTCCAATAGTGTTTTAGGATTCACTTAATACCTGTAGAATTTCATTCAGTAATGACAGAACACGTTTAGATTTCAACCCTCGTGAGTTTACAGAACAAGAAAGCGGGCTGCAAGCGCGTAAGAATTTTCTTTTTAACAGTTGAGTAGACTAATTCTCAGTACCCTAATGTATTATATCGATAGTGGACATTTTGCTTCCCCATTTCAACAGAAATACAGCATTTCTATACAGAATTACAAAAACCAAGTGAGACTTTTACACAGATGATAGGCCCTGCACGTTATCCTGACTGTTAGAAGAAAAATCCCCATATTGTTCAAAACTATACAAAGCAAACAGCCAGGAAAAAAGTTTTTTTTTTTATTCTATTACACTGTGTTAATACAATAAATATACAAAACTTCTGAACTACTCAGACATGCAACAGAGGGACAGAAGAAGTGCATTTGTACAGAACCGTGACATTCACCAGGATGGCAGAGCATTGTTAGTAATTTACAAAATATACAAACATCCCTCAGATAAATAAAACTGACTCCTAAATTACAGATCAATGACTACTGACATTCCAGTGTTTAAACTTCGTACTTTGTACTAAATTTGCCACAATACTACAAAATGACAGCTTCAGTGGGTGCCATAACTCTGATATTAAGACAGACTGTAAAATCTAGTTTTCATTAGGTACAAAATATTTTAACAAGTATCAGCCTTCTGTTGTCAAAGCTAAACTCAAATTTCTCCCTCCCCTTTGGGCTGCAAAGTATCAGAGATTTCTGGTTTAAACAATTCACATGAAACTGAACCTTGAATTTCACTTAGGAGGTTTAAATCTGTTCATTCAACCCATGACATTAGAAATCCACACTCCCTATACACAGAACATTAAATTGTTTTCTCAAAAACCTTTAAACATTTTGGGGAAAAAAAATATCTACCTGCCAAATTCAGGTTTTATTCCTACTGGTTTTTTCCATAATATATTCTGGTAATGTATGTTATTATGCCATCTTCAACTTAAATTGCAAGGATGATGTCCCTGGGACTCCTATCCAAGAGGTACCAAGAGAATTGCTTAAATTTAGATTTAAAAGTAGATTTTCTAGATACAACCCTCAAATTCAAAAGATTATGAAAAGAACAATCTTGGTATACAGCTCCTACAAAGGATGATGCCTGATCTCAACAGAAAATGGTGGCTTTTATCTGGAAAGCTTTTAATAACATTCCCACACAAATTCAAGTTCAATGCTTGCATGTCCACTAGTATGAAATTTTAGAGCCCCTATTACACAGAATATTTAAATTGGTTTTAACTTCTATGATGCAGAGAACATTTAGAAGCGAGTATATTCGTTAATATGAACTTCAGCATAGGTGAAACTACGACATTTATCCAAATTCAAGTTGGATTTAAAGAAATTATTGAAAGAAAGGAGACTAACAGGGACCTCATGCTAACAGTACAATACTGATGCAGGGATTAAGCCAGGGGTTTTATTTTTTGTAATGCTCTTCTGTTATTATGAATACAGTCTAGTGAACAAGAACCTATGAAAGTCGTTCCACATTCAGAACATGGAGGTGCCTCAGAATTTTATGCTGTCTTACTAAAAGGGATTTACTTTAAGAGATGAATTAATTTCGGCCACAGAATATACTTACAGGTTGTGGGATGTGGTCCTTCCTGTTCTCATTTCTAAAACAGAGCTTGAAAAAACAGCCCAAGTATTGTGCATAAGACTCATGAGGCAATCCAAGAACATAAATAGTCTTTCAAAGGAGAGAAATGTGATGTTATACTAAGACCTGATTATGTTCTAGAGTATTATGATGGTATGTACCATTATGGATTGTTCAGTTCCACAGCACCAATTTAACCTCTTAGGCATCCGGTTCAATGAGTTAAAATTTAACTTTGTTTAAAATGAAGATTTCTCATTTTTCCAACTCAAAATAGTTTAAAAGCTTCCCCCTCCCAGCTTAGATCACATCACAGAGATGGCTGAGTTAATGTTAAAATGAATTAAAGTATCTGTTAAATGCCTTTGCTTAAAAAGCTTGGTTTTAGACAATATTTCTGTTAGAAAATTAAATACTGTATATTTAGGGTTTTGGACAAGCAGTAAACAGAGTGGCTGACTAGGCTAGAGATAGATTTAGTACCACTGTTAAACACAAATCTACACTTAAAAAAAAAAAAAAAAAGCCCCAAAAAATCCCAAACACAACAAAAATACCACTGCATGTAGAAGAGGGAAGGGGGGCAAGAAACTAGTGTTCTAAAAGTCAATATTGGTTTCTTTTCCAGCAAAATTATTATCCCAAGACATGAATACTGAACTTAAAAATAGCAAATATATAATCATTTAGCTCTGTGATTGAAACCATCAGTTAACTCCCTTAAACTGTACACTGCATTACACATTCTATTACAGAGAATGTTTATGCACCATAGTCATTTCTCACAGGTAGAGAATACTCCATGAAAATAGATACAAACGCACGCTATAATTATAAAGTGGAGCAGGTAAATTCTGGACCAAAACACTATTTTAACAAGATCAGATAACTCAACAGTATTCATGCAAGCTTACAGATTCATATCAAAAGACTTATCCTAAAAAAACCCCAAGAAAAGAATTTATAGTATCTACCCTACTTGTATTTGTCCTCCAGCAGCTGCTGAAATTGCAAAAGCAGTAGCCAAACCTAACTTTCTACATCTCTCAGTCTACCCCACTTCTTATACTACAAATAGGAAAAAAAGTTATTATGAAGAAAAAGAATTGATCCAAAGTGCTTTCCTGAAGTTAAAAAAATACCGGAGTGAACCACTAAAAAACCTTCCAAATACTTAATACATTTATTTTATCATTATATGCCACAATTCATTCTCAGGCCAATTGTTGAAATAATTTATCCCCTGTAAAATATGGAAGGCTTTATAGTCTAGAATTGCAACATCTCAAAGAAGGGCAAAGAATGGTTATCTTTTTAAAATAAATAAATTTGTAATAAAATAAACCAAACATTTCCCATTTTACCCATGCACAGCTGCAGAAGAGACAAACATGCTGTGTGAATTTTGATCTAGGCTTTTAGGGAATATAGTAAGTGACTCCAAAATAAAGTACAATTGGAGAGAACTGTGATCACTTTTTATGTTTCCCTACATTCGGTTACCCTTGAACGCGTTTTGAGCTGCACTGGTTGCTGCTGTTGATGCAGCGTTAGCTGCAGCCGTTTGTACGGTTTTGTTGGACATCACTCCTGTTGCAAACTCCTGCTGCGCTTTCTCAAAACTAGCACCAGTCGTGCGGTAGAGACCATGCACCTGGGGAGGTAGAAAAGCAGTGAAAAAACAGTGCTGAACATTCCACTTCATGGCAGACTAATAGCAAAGTCTCAAACACAAAGCGAAGTTGTCTGGTGCGGAAATCTGGTTTGCTCATGTGTTTGGGGGGATTCAGAAATGAGTAAATGAACTTTTTTCCCCACAAAACCTACAACTTTTGATTGCCCTGCTGCACAAACAGTTTGACTGTAGGAATACCTGTAACCTTCTGCAAGTTCAGAGGGGTCTTATAGGTGTTTACTAAAACGTGTGTGGTATCTATCTACTGAAATAACATATTTAAATACACAAACAGGCTGCATCCTTAGCATAATTCAGGGCTCATAGATTGCAATAAATATCTTCTGTCTCAATTTGTATACAACTTGTCGTACTCATTAAAAGAGTTCGTAAGGGTGCATTACATTAAAAAAAGCATCAGGAAACAAAACCAAAAAAGTAGTTTTGATTTCAGTTTCAATAACATTTTGGTGAGCTTTTTTCCACATCAATTTTTAGAAAAATTTTAATTTCTCTGATTGATATGGTTACAAGAACAAGCAAAGCTATGATTGAATATTAAAAAATACAAGATATCCTAATAATGCAGATATGTATCTGCTAAGCTAGTATGATGACCAATAGCTCTGCACATTAAGCAGAGGTATTAAACAATATGATTTACAAACACTCTAAACAATATGGCGTATAATCTCTACTACAACAGAAAACCAAATCCTGAGTAACTTCCAGTTACCTGAGCATTAAAATTAAAATGCTATTTCAGACTCGTATTCAATCAAGTCACAATAAAGGTGTCAAATAACATTGCAAAGACATTTTCATTCAAGTGTAGCAGGAAAATTAATTAACATTTTTCTTTGTTATAAATGTCACTATTTCTCATCCATAAAGATGCAACAGGTCACATCTGAGTATGCAGGTTTTTGAAAAGAATCCAGATGCATACGGTAGGAAAAGTGCAAAAAAATGCTCCACAATACATTTTTCTTGCTCGTTTCTTTCTCCTGTATCTGAGTATTTATGCAGAAAACAAATAAGGAGAAGGGCCATCTCCGCAATGCTTACAATTTCTAGCTTACTGTAAGTAAGCCAGGAGAGTTTGGGTATGTGAAAATCTTTAAGTGTAATTGTAACTGAGGTTGAATTATTAGAATTGCCAGCACATCATCATCAGAATTCTCAGTTACATTTAATCTAAACAACAATAAAAACTTAGGTCTTGCGAATGGAAATTCACAAAAAGGAACCAAGGGAAAAAAACATCTTTCTTTGAGCTTTTATGCTATGCAATCATTAATTGACCATAAAATGATAAAATAATATAAGCAGAGAAATGAAAATCCCTTTCTAAGGTGCCAGGCATCTCCCTCTTCTATTGATTTTAATGGAAGTGCTTTTGCTAAGAGCTGAAACCTACCAATCATTTGAATCACACCTCACTCCGCCTGATGAATCACCACAGATTTGAAAATTACAACCTGGCATCTACAGGTACAATCATTGTGTCCAGTGCATTCACCTACCCTTTCATTGTGGGTTTACCTCCCAATTTCTCATATTCAGAGCTATCCTTCCCCCTTTTAGTTTGCAGAAAATACATGCATTGTACAAACGGCATTTTGTAACTCCACAACAGTATAAGCAAAAAAGTACAGTTGTTAATACATAAGGCACACCCCCAAGAATATCATTTAATCTCCATTACTTTGTGAGAGAGCACCCCTCTCATGCAGGAAAGCAAAATCCAGGTCAAACAGAGGAAACAGAAGCAGAGAATAATATGTAACTTACCTTTTTAAACATAACTAAGGAGATAACAGCAGATGCTGTGAAAAGTGCAGCTATGACTATCATCATAATGCCAACAGGAATACTCTTATTAAGACCAGTAAGAGACGAAATCCACCCACTGAAAGAAAAGACAAACTTTACTAGCACGGCACATGAACCATTCAACCACAGGTATCCATATCAAGGGAAGCTTTATAACCTCGTTCTGTTCCACTGTGAATATTTTTGAAGTCATGGGGATTTTACATAAGCATATTTTGGTTCTATACTAAGCTTTTAGAGCTTTCTGTTTTTCCCAACACATGCAGTGAAACTATACAAAAAATTGTAGTAAAAATGATTATCCTTGAGCAGAACTGTGAAAACATTAAGAGAGTTGCTCATCAACTTTTGGGGATTTTTTTGTCATACTGTCATTTCAGACCGATTTAAGACTACACGATTTTGTGGAAGACAATATGCCCCTAAAAAGATAGCTTTTAACTCCTTTAAATATAAACCAAAAACATGCCCCATGCACGCAGCTTCTATGTGGGAAGACTCATTTAATTGTATCCACACAGTGATGGTTTCTCAATTGATGTTAATATGATAGTTTTTTTAAGTAGATAGGATCAGATTAACTAATAGAAAAGACTGCTGTATCAGTATGCACTTCAAACATTACACCATTCTTCAAAATTGAAACACCAACAGAAAAATACAGTATCAAACTTGCAACCACAAAAAGTAGGCTGCCTTAAGGAAAATAGAACATTAAGATGGAAAAGATTCTTCCACAGGAAAAAAAAGCAAAAAGTTTCTGTAAACCTGAACAACCTCAAAACATTCCTCTACCTTTTTCAAATTGCTTTGATATCCCTTACGTCCAACTGGACACTATCACAAAACTCAAAAATACAAACTGTAATTAGCATTTTCTGATAATTATTTATTGCTAATAATCAAAAAATTACATTTTCTGATGTTATGAACATTTCTGATGCTCTTTTCATACCCTTTCCCCAGGTATCCTTAAAAGCACACTCCACATATGTGGAGAGCTGGCCCTCTAAAATACTTTTTTATTTTGTTAAAGTCAATCGATGTATCTATGAAAAAGCAATACAGCAGATTCGAGCGCAAAAAATAATAAAACAGGATCCTTCCTTACACTACAGTTCTAAAGCAATGCTGTTTTGTCTGCCTTATGTATGTTTGGAGGTTAGCAGGAAAAAGCACCAATACAGAGAAGTGTCACTATCCAACTACAGTGCTGCCAGTCACAGCTCTCCGTGCTACCACCTGGCTACTACAGACACATTTTAGTTAATTCCAGTTTGCTGGCTTCTTTTCTGAGGACGGTGACTGATTCCCAATAGTTTTTCCTCGTAAAATCTAAATATTAGATCTCGAAAGCTCAACTAAAAGATAATATAAACGAAAGCTTCATGTAAAAGCTTATATACTTAAAAGCAGCAACAACAAAAATCAACTATTACAGAACAAGGATCTGACTCGGACAAATTAGCTTTTCAAAGATATATCACTATATTCACCCAAATACATTGTTAACTCATTCTTCAAATTTTATGTATAAATTTCCTTAATAACTAGTAAGTATACTGATATAATTAGAAATAACTGATGATACAAAATAATATGCAAACAGTATATTATTGCTGTCTAAATTATATTTTTTTTCTCTAAGTTTTGCTTATGTCTCTACCTTAAATACAGAGCAAATAGCATCCCCACACACTACCAAAATAGAGGAGGTAATGTATAAAAGAATAGTTCAAAGTGGTTTACACTGAAGGATAAAATTTTGACCAGCCTAATAACAGAAGTACCTGACAATCTTGGGCTGCGTTTCACCCACTTTTCCAGTTAAGAGCACTCCAAAAATGCTTTTTTTGAGTGCTAAATTTAACAACTGACAGTGAGCACAAGATTTTTTTTTAAGAAAACACTCAGACTGCATTGCAGTTGCTCTGTCAAATATGAGTGTCTCACAGACAGTACAATGCTACAGCAAACAGAATACTCACCAATTTCCCCATCTTTGAAATCCTGCAGCTTGAAGTACGTGTACAGCAAACTGACAGATATATACAAAGAAGAACACAAAGAACCTGAATGAACTGTCACTCCTGAAAGAAGGGGGAAAAAAGATTAAAGCAACCAGGAAATTAATGACTTTTTGCAAATACTGTAGTACCAATATAATTATTTTTTCTGTGATAACTAGAGGAAAAGTGATTGATTTATTTATTTATTCATTCATTTCATTTATTGACAGTGACCTGAAGTATCGGTAATTCTGTGGGTTTGTAGAGTGTTTATTTAAAAGAGCTGTTCCTTCTTTAATATAGTCTTTTTGTCACCTGCACCTCTAACAGAGGTGAGAATAGCAGCACAATACTATTCCTTAGTGTTCTGTTCAGGCCTCTTAGACTAAATGTAGAAGTTTTGCTACAATACATGAAGAACAGAATTCTGGTCCACTTTCAGACTGAAGTTCACAGTGCTGGCAGGATAGGAAGAAAATATTTCACTTGTAAAAGGAAATAAAATCTATTATGGGATTACTGAAACATAGTGCAGACCAGAATACTGAAGCAGCTGTTGCTTGAAAGCAAGTATACAAAATAGGTTTGCTGTTTAAATTAATAAAATGCCAGCCTGACAAATACTGAAAGTTAAAAAACCAAACCAAAACAAAAAACACACACAAAAGAAAACCAAACCAAATATGGTATTAGTATGCCTTTTGTACAGGCAAAATCTCAAAGACGACCTCAACTTACTACTATCAAAACTAATGATCGTATCATATGCTTGCCACCAGAGTTGTAAAGAAAGCAGAAATCACCTTCTTAAGTCACAAAACCAGATTTTGACATTAATAGCTCTTCCTGCAGAAACGAGTTTATTTCTATTTATTCAACCAGTTCATCTCAGTAACTATTTCATTTTCAGATGAGCAACTGACAGAAAGTTGAATATGCAAGTAGTAGTTTTCCAAACAATCAAATATTCACTTAGACAGGCTATGGATTTACTAAAGAGCAAATGTAAGTTAAACTATATGATTGCTGAAAGACGTGTGGGTGCAGCAGTATTTCTTCGGTTAGCAAAAAGACACTTATCTCCTTTAGTCTAAAGGTTACGCTTAACTGCAATTTCTGGCCATCAGTCTTTCTCTACAAGAATTAGTGTATTTTAACTGAGAATATCCTGAATCACTTTAATGTAAAAAAAAAAAAAAAATCCCAGGACTGTACTGAAAGAATACAGGATTTAGAATATCTACATGTTGATTTTCACAAAAAACCTACTTTTTTCTCATTTTGGTGTGACGGGATAGAGATTAAATGAGAATTTTCCTTAAAATTGTTATCAGCCCAATACAAAGTTAAATATTTCCTACAAATATTTTGTCAATGGTAGAAGCTATAAATACTTCAAAGGATATTCCATGATATTCCTGACTATTGCCATCTATGTTTCAAATACAACAACTGAATTAATGGCAAACGTACTACTTGTGTCTACTGAAAGCATATTAAAGGATTATCATACTGATAATCAAGCAAATTCTGGAATGTTAATGCATTTCAACAAGTTTTTAAATATCCTAAGTCAAGCTGAGGTTGTTACCTGAAAGCTCCATAAAGTGGTCTGTACCAGCAGACGAAAGAACAAGGGGTAAAAAGCAAGAACCAGAGAATACTCAATCCAAAATCAACCCCTCGCGTAGCGTCAACGTAAAACCAGGCCAAACATCCAAAGATATTAAGAAACAGTGTCACTGTATGGACTGTAAAAGCAAAAGCAAAATAGGCTTAAGTAGATTATATTTATACAATAAATTATTACAACTGTTAAAGTAATACCCAAACTGAGCATTTTTAAACAAAACATCAGCATAATGACAATAAATCAATACCCTCAGCAATAAGATGATTTTTAGAGTTTTCTAACTTTCAGGCAAACCCTGTAATTCACAAGTAAAGTACTGAACATGAAAATTCAAGTACTGTCAGATATATGGTGAAGGAAAAAGTCCTATAATAAAAAGAAAATATTTTCAAACTTAAAATAATAAAGAGTTTTTGACAGCTGCAATAATTGATACTTTTTCTACAGTAACAACTGGATACAGATATTTAAGACTACTGAATATTTTTTGAGAAAGCTTATAAATGATATAAAATGCATCACAAATTTAGCACTGTACCCATTCTAATTTGAAAATAAAGATTTCAAAAACAATCTTTCAATTAAAAGCTCTTTGTCTTCCATGTGATAAAGCAAAAAAAAAACAAAGCCACTTAGTAAAAACGTTTCTTCCTTCTCCAAGTGACAGAGAAGCTAATGAGGAGAGGTGCCGTGCTGGACCTTGTTCTCACCAACAAGAAGGGGCTGGTGGGGAATGTGAAGCTCGAGAGCAGCCTCGGCTGCAGTGACCGTGAGATGGTGGAGTTCCAGATCGTTAGGGCAGCAGGGAGGGTGCACGGCAAGCTCACTACCCTGGACTGGAGAGCAGACTTCGGCTTCTTCATGGATCTGCTTGCTAGAGTACCACGGGATAAAACTCTGGAGGGAAGAGGGTCTCAAGAAAGCTGGTTTATATTCAGGGATCACTTCCTCCAAGTTCAGGAGCAATGCATCGCAGTGAAGAGGAAGTCAGGCAAAAATGTCAGGAGGCTTGCATGGATGAACAAGGAGCTCTTGGACAAAGTCAAACAGAAAAAGGAAAACTACAGAAGGTGAAGGCAAGGAGAGGCAGCCTGGGAGGAATACAGAGTAATTCTCCAAGCAGCCAGGGATCAGGTCAGGAAAGCTGAAGCCCAGATAGAGTTAAATCTGGCCAGGGCATCAAGGGCAACAAGAAAAGCTTCTATAGGTATGTCAGTGACAAAAGGAAGACTAGGGAAAATGTGTGCCCTGTCTAGAAGGAAAAGGGAGAGCTAGTCACCTGGGACATGGACAAGGCTGAGGTATTCAATGAATTTTTTGCCTCCATCTTCACTAGTAAATCCTCTAGCTACACCACCCAAGTGGCAGAAGGCAAAGGCAGACACTGGGAGAATGAAGAACTGACCACGGTAGGAGAAGTTCAGGTTTGAGACCGTCTGAGGAACCTGAAGGTGTACAAATCCATGGGACCTGATGAGAGGCATCCATGGGTCCTGAGGGAACTAGCGAATGAAGTTGCTAAGCCCCTAGCCATCATATTTGAGAAGTTGTGGCAGACTGGTGAAGTTCCCACTGACTGGAAAGGGGGAAATATAACCCCCTTTTTTAAAAAGGGAAAAAAGGAAGACATGAGGAGGTTCTGGAAGAGGAAATAAAATGTAGGGTAGAGCAGCAAGCAGAAGCAGGCTGGTTTGCTATGGTAGTAAGTGCCTCCACTGAAGAAGTATATGAATGCTTCTAATGAAAAATGAGCCAAACCATGTAGATACAATCCTGGGAAAGAACAGTCACAAAGACTGATTCAACAGCCAGCCCTACGGCACAGAGTTTTGCACTCAATCTTTTTTTTTTTCCTGAAATAGATTTTGTCTTTCTTTTCCTTTATTATGCCCTTCTCCTTCCTTCCTGAGCAATCCCTAAGTCAGAGAGTACTTAGAGCTAAAGAAGTAAAAGAGCAATAGGACTCAGTTAAAACTGTCCATCTACCTAGAAGAAAATCTGTTATCTTAGTATAAAAGCACAACTCCTATGTATTTTGATCAGAACTCTTCAGAACAGTCCTGCAAATGGCCGTAATTAGTAACTATCCTAAAATTTTGGAGTACTTGACCTTAGATTACATATAAATCTTAAATATCTGCCAGAATTTATGAGAGTGACTAGTCACACATTCCAGTGGATTTAGCTGCTTATTTGAAGATTAATGACCCAGCAATGAATATAGAAAACTGTGGACTATAATGAGGTGGAATTCACTTGATTCAATGCTGACTGCTCATTTTATATGTTTCAATTATGTGGTTCAATCACAGTAATAAGATTACCAGATTAACAGGTAAAATTATGGAGATTTGCTAACTAAATATGAAGTCCTAAAAAAAATACAGAAAAGTTCTAAAATTCACATTCCCTTAGTATGCTAAAAATATATTTAAGGCATCAAAGCACCTAAGTCTTTGGAATTTCCTCAGTCTCAGAGTAATTGTTAGGCTCTCATCACACTGCACAAGGCAGAAGAAACAAATGTTGTGGCATTTGTACATTTGGTTCATCCAGCAGTTCTCCAGTCAAAACACAGCACCTGAATGAGGGCGAAATTAACCCCACAAAGATGGTGTAGAGCATTCTTGGTATACAAAGGATAGTTTTAACATGGACTGATTCTTCAGCTGATTTACTTTACACTATTTTTTTAAATAGACTAAAATTATAGTACGTCTTCACTAAGGACTAAAAACTATATTAAACTACATAAAACTATATATATTATAGCAAATGGATGTTATACTTCTCAAATTCACAAATCTATTAACATTGATTGTGAATGGTATTTCTTAATATATAAACTGACTTTAAGAACAGTAGAATTATTTTTAAGGTAATAAATGTTCAAAGCTCATTTTACAGCAAGAGAGATACTTAAACCAGAAAGCTGCAATATAGTAGAACCAAACTGCCTTAGGATTATCCTCCTCCATTTTTTCTGTGGAAGTTTCTATGAAATAATTCAGTACTTTAAAAACTGAAACTAACAAAAAGATTTCACTTCAACATTTGACTTCTGGATTTAAAACAATTTCTCACTACAGAGGTTGCAAAAGCCAAAGGTAGCAAGTTTAAACAGGCACTTTGTTTTTTTCTTTTAAAAAAATACTTACACATCCACAAATAGTACATAATCTTTACTGTCTTCTGGAATTCTACAGGAATGTCTACAGAAAAGTCCTGGTAGAAACAAGGACCTACTGGAAAATTCTCAGGAAGAGGTGGCCAGTTGTTTTTTCTACCTGCAAAACAGGAAAAAAGGAGCTTTATAATACAGTTTTAATCTCTGTATACTAGGAAGTGATATGCACTTGAACTTGTTCAAATTGTTTTATGCATGAGTTTCACAAGCGCATGGATAACTTGGGCTACGAAAACCCAGGAATTTTATCAGCAATCTTCACACAATACTGAATATAAATTTTGGAAATAAAATACAGTGAAGTGCAGACAGATTAAGAAAAGTACGATATTTTGTCTATGTAAAAGACTAAGCAGGCATCTGATGGTTCCTATAAAGTAATGAGAAAAGTGTTTTGCTTCACAAAACAAGCAAATACGGGCAGAGTTCCTTGACTTTTA
The DNA here is from genome assembly GCF_964199755.1 of Larus michahellis. NCBI lineage: Eukaryota > Metazoa > Chordata > Aves > Charadriiformes > Laridae > Larus > Larus michahellis. Next base: position 25,849,152 of record NC_133930.1, read on the forward strand.
AATGCACATTTCCCTAAAATCCCACCATACTCACATACTTTGTTGAACACAAAGATTGGGGACTGAAAAGCATTCTTCATTCTCAGAATCCTAATATTTTTAACACCAGGCTATCTCCAACACTTTGAACTACTTCCCAATATAGTTTACAGTCAAAGCTTTACCTAAAAGCCCATAATCCTCAAGAAAGGCAGCTACTGAAATGGTCTAAACTACTTTTGTTACAAGAAGATACCCTACAGCACCACTGTATTTTGATACACTTGCGCGACAGAGTGAGGACACCACAAAGGACACAGTATCAGACACTGGATTTCCTGTACGCTGATCCGCTCACAGGCTAGAGTGTACATTCTGCTGAACACAAGTCATACCAAGCACAGACTCAGAGATTCAACTGAGATAAGAACTACAACAAAACTTTAACATAGCATTTCAAATTCTGGATGCAAGAGATACATTAATTGCCATGTTCCAAAAGTGGAACTGAACTAGAGATTAACCTAAAGGTGCCTTTATTTGAAATTCTGACAAGGTTTTGCTTGCAATTTCTAACTTCAACCATATCTTTACTAGCAGTTCATCTAATAAGAAAACTTGCAAAGCCTACATACTTGCATTATTTCTTATTTGTTTCCCTACTCAGACAAGATGAAGCCGTCAGTTCTGTCCAAACAGGTCCAAAGCACTGAGTATCTGTTAAGTTTTCTGCCTCTTAGCTGAATTTTTCACCAAGCCTTTCAGAGCAGGGGATTGGCAGAGGGAGCATACAGAAGGCAATCAAGTAAGATTTTCATCCATATTAAGAACTACTCAGGGATTTCTTATGTGGGAAATATCTGATAGTAATTCAAATCTTCATTCCACAGTATATAGTTTCAAGATAGAGTTCTGGAAAATTTCAGGTATCTTATAATAATTCAAGTTATTATTTAAGAATTGCATTTCATGTGCTTTCCCACTGCGCTGTTACAGGTTTCAGAATTTTCAACTAAGACTGAAAGACAGCTTGGTGAGATGGTTTGAGATCAAAAACAAAGTGGTGTTTTTCTAAATACGCTTTGGATACTCATATTCCAAGACTTTACCTTGATAAGCAAAGAGCTATCTCAGAGCTATTTCATCCAACACAAGCTACCACCTCAAGGTCTACTAACATAACTTCAGTGGCATGCCTACGCTATGAATGCAGATTCAAACTAGCTTCATGCAAGCACAGAAAGGGATTTTGTGCATGCCCAAAAGAACTAGCTGCAATAGGAAGCAGCACACTTCAATTAGCTCAAATGCAATGTTGCACAGTACCTGAGCAGAGAAGACCAAAGGCATCAAGCTGAGCTGACCTACCAGCTTGAACATTTTTCCACTGTAGTCAACTGCATATGACAGTGTCCTAGATGTGCAGCCAGCATCTTAAATTGAATGCAAATAGCGAGAGTATTGCAAAAGACCCTGTCCTCTGATCAGGACAACTCTACAGTGTTTGTGGAAGGAGTTCAAATGACTGTGCAAAAGAAAAAAAAAAATCAAAAGGAAAAGAATATTTTTCCCCTCAGTCACAATATACAATTCCTGATTTGCAGCACCTTTTACACAGTTTTTTGGTTAAAAACTAGTATCTTCTTTAAAGCTTTAAGAGCTCTCTTTTCTCTGTTCATCCTTGCTAAAGAATCCTTTAGATTCTTCATCGATTCTTCAAGCACTTTGATGTGAACAAGTGCAACCTAATAAGAAATACCCATTTTATAAATATCCTGAAACATGCATGGGTTTTCAGAGTTATGTTTCCTAAGATACAGATGAACAAAACTGTCCCTAAAGCCTGGAAGAGAAAAGTAATCAATTCAGACCATCAATAAAAGTTAGTGAAATTAGAAGGACAATACATGGAGAAGGAAATGAAAAAACAAAAACAAAAACAAACAAGCATAAAAATCATTATCTGGGAGAACAGGTACAGAGATTTAATAGATTGGAAAGAACAAATATTGAGACAATAAAAATGGTTTAATGAAGGAACAGTATCACCACGATTCTTCTCCTTAGAAGAACAGCAATTCCCAATCACAGATTTTAGCATATGACAGGCACGTGACTGCTCTCCACCTTCCTGAGGAGGAGAATTGGAGAGGGAGGTGCTGATCTCTTCTCCCTGGTATCCAATGATAGGAGGCACGGGAATGGTTCAAAGCTGCACCAGGGGAGGTTTAGACTGGACACAAGGAAGCATTTCTCTACTGAGAGGGTGGTCAAACCCTGGAACAGGCTTCCTAGAGAGGTGGTCAATGCCCCAAGCCTGTCAGTGTTTAAGAGGCATTTGGACAATGCCCTTAATAACAGGCTTTAACTTTTGGTCAGCCCTGAAGTGGTCAGGCAGTTGGACCAGATGTTCATTGTAGGTTCCCTTCCAACTGAAAATATTCCATTCCATAAAATTCCCTGAGAATCTGAATTACTAAGCAATCTGGAATTGTACCACTGCATATTCAAAAAAACCCAGCACATGTGGAAATAAAACAGCCAGAATACCAGATCCAAGTGTGAAGACAACACAAAGTCAACCTTGCACACAGTGTTTTGTGTTTAGTTTTGGGTTTTTTTCTAATTTCAGTCTGAAGTTCTTCCTTTTGAAAAGGAGTATTCCCATAGATCTACTCCTAGCAGTAGAAGTAGTTAAAAGGATGTAGATCTTCTCATTTGTAAAAACGCTGTACAAAAACTAATGGTTTTGCACAGCATACTTACAGTTTGTGGCAAAATGAGATGCTGATCTTGACTATGGGTTCCAAAGCATCATATGAAAAATGAATAAAAGATAAATAATAGATCTTTTGCTATTTGCATAGAATATTACACCTGTAACATCGCAAAAGATAAGAAAACATTTCAAAACAGTAAAGTTCTACAGATACAAATACTAACAGAAGAGAAATCAAAGAGATGTTACTTATGAAGGTACTTTTACTACTTCTCAAAATGCTCCATTTCTATTCAATAGTATTACTTAGATACTAACCTATAATAAAAATAGCTCATAGCAGACAGTAACAAGTAACAGAAGCCACATTTAAAATTTTTACAGTGAAAATCTGCACAGGGCAGGCCAGTTTTTATTCACTGTATGCACTGTCTCAAGGGAGATAAACTTTCTTTTCCTGAAGAGTTTATAAAAATCCCTCTTTGATCCATTTCACAATTTTACTGTAAACTAAAATAGTTTCTACGAAAAAGTGAAATTTCTGCAATTTAAAGTATTTTTTTCATGCATACCCCCCTGCTGATTGAGACTCTGCATTTCCCTTTCTCTGCGATCTAGTTCAGCTGCTTTTCTTTCCAGTTCTTCTTGACGCTTTAGCAGTTCTGCCTGGGCCAAGGCATGCTCCTGAACAAAACAAGCACTGTTAGATATTGATAAAAAAATATAAACACAAAATAAATATTTCAAGTCCGTTTTCTATAATTAAGCATCCCCAGTTATGGATGAAGACTGACATAATATTGCATGAATTCATGCATTAACCAATTACTTAAAGGCAGTTATAATTTTCATAAATCATTAGGAAAGCAATGCTTATTTATAAAAGACATTACTCCAGAACTGTACTTAAAAAATTATAATTAAAAGGAACACAGGGCCTGAAAGTTACAGACAAACCTTTGCAATTTGTGTGTAAGCAGGTGGTTCTTCTGTTGGTTTCATTATTGCTGGCTGGGTACTGGGTACATTAGGCATTTTCACATTTCCTGGAGGAGGCTAAGAAAACATGAAACAATTATAGGAAAACAGTTTCCTCTTCTAATAAACATCTTTTAATTAACTCTGTAAGAACCAATCTAGTTGTTTTAAAGGAAGTGCTACTGGTAAACTGAAAATTTGATATGCTACCTGCAATATTTATAACCTTTAGGAAAAAGAAGTTAACTATATTCCATGGTGCAGTGTTCTGCTTACTTGTTTTTACACTGCACTACTTGCCTTAATCACACATGGAATTTTAGGGATCAGTAGAAAGTAAACAGAATTTTAATTTTGTTCAGACATGATATGAGTAAGGACAGTTACTGTTTAAGAGAGGTGAAGATTTTAACAGTGATCTATTCATATACTGAAACATGATGCCATTTATGAGTAATGTCTTCCAGAACTTTCTACTTAACAAAGGCCTATATCACCTGGATAACTAGAGAAGCAATATACCATATTAAATTCTCAAATTCAAGATCCATAATCTACTGCTTAACTAGTCCACCAGTATGTACCGTAGTATCTAGCTTCAAGTACCACTGGGAATTCATTCACTTGGTCACTACCTATAAGAACTCAACTTAGAATAAGCTTTTAGTAGCTCAGGTTTTTTCTTTTTTTGTTCTTTCTATTTTTAAATCCTCTCTTTCTTATTCCTGTTCATCATCATCTCTGACTTTCTGCACATCTCTCTACCATATACAATGTTAACCAATAGGTATGAAATAAAGGAAAAAAAACTACTGCCTAGATTGAAGTTATCAACTGAACTTTACCAAAGCAGATCAGTATAGCAAAACTATAATGTTCTTTTATTCCTAAATATGCTTGGGGGGAAACTACAATTCTTTGTGTAGAGCTTGCAACATGAAAGACCTCTGTTTTGTGATCTTGTAAGATGAGATATCAGAGAGGTCTCATTTATCAGAAACGCTCAGTGATTTAGGCTTCTCATCCTAGGAAAGATTACTCAGCGCTGTACGATGAAGACCACCAAAGGCTAAGTGCTGGGTCCTGCACTTGGGTCACAACAATCCCATGCAATGCGCTACAGGCTTGGAGAAGAGTGGCTGGAAGCTGCCCAGAGGAAAAGGACCTGGGGTGTTGGTCAACATCTGGCTGAATATGACTCAGCAATGTGTCCAGGTGGCCAAGAAGGCCAATAGCATCCTGGCTTGTATGAGAAATAGTGCAGCCAGCAGGACTAGGGAAGTGATCGTCCCCCTGTACTCAGCTCTGGTAAGGCCACACCTTGAATACTGTCTTCAGTTTTGGGCCCCTCACTACAAGAAAAACATTGAGGTGCTGGAGCATGTCCAGAGAAGGCCAACAAAGGTGGGGAAGAGTCTAGAGAAAAAAATCTTACAAGGAGTGTCTTAGGGAGCTGGAGTGGTTTAGCCTGGAGAAAAGGAGGCTGAGGGGAGACCTTATTGCTCTCTACAACTACCTGAAAGGACGCTGTAGAGAGGTGGGGGTCAGTCTCTTTCCCCAAGTAACAAGTGACAGGACAAGAGGAAATGGCCTCAAGTTGAGCCAGGGGAGGTTTAGATTGGATATTAGGAAAATGTCTTCACCGGAAGTGTTACCAAGCATTGGAACAGGCTGCCCATGGAAGCTGTTAAGTCACCATCCCTGGTGTAGACATGTTGCTTAGGGCCATGGTTTACTGGTGGACTTGCAGTTTTAGGTTAACAGTTGGACTCAATGCTCTTAATGGTCTTTTCCAACTTACACGATTCTATGAAGCTGGTTAAAGACAGTTAATACTGCTGTTCCTTATGTTGGAGCATTCTGTGGTAAGGAAAAAGGCCTGTATAAGAACTCCTACAAAAACTAGACAACCATCAAGAGTCTTACCATCTTCTGCTTCAAACATAAGATACAAAACCTGCAAGAGTAAACAAAAACCTACTGAACAAAAACTCTTACGCATTATGCACTGTAAGCTAGAGCAATGCTACAAAAGCCAAAAAAAAAAGTCTGATTATTGTAGCTGTGTGGCTAATGTAACAGTAGTTTTGAAAGCACAACTGATGAGCCTGCTAGACTAATGAACAAGACTGTTCACAATCTCCAACAAGGACTCCAGTAGCCCTCATATAAACTGTAAAAAGTAATAGTAATATTACCTGTAATAGTGTAAAAAGGTGGATTGTCAAACTAGAAAATATTTGAACAATGGATTCAAAATATTTATCCTTCAAAGATGCTTTGTCCAATCAGCCTGCAGTGCTAGTAATGACTGGAGCATGCATACACGCTTATGAATAAAGGAACCAAACATAAAGCTCACTAGAGCTACCTAATTGAAGATGTTAGCCAACAGCATGTATGAACAGAACATTAACATAAGGTACTACTTATGTACAAGATTCTTCCAATTCAGATTTCTACATTGTTTATGTTACACTACACGCTATTTGGCCATCTACATAGAATCATAGAATCTTCATGGTTGGAAAGGACCTTTGAGATCATTGAGTCCAACCAACCAACCTACAATCTCTGCCACTAGAGCATGCCCTGAAGTGCCACATCTAGATGTTTCTTAAACACCTCTAGGGATGGTGACTCAACCGCCTCCCTGGGCAGGCTGTTCCAGTGCCTGACCACTCTTTCAGTAAAGTAATTCTTCCTAATATCTAATCTAAACCTCCCCTGCCGCAGCTTCAGACCATTTCCTCTGCTCCTGTCATTATTCACTTGGGAGAAGAGGCCAACGCCCACCTCTCTACAGCCTCCTTTCAGGTAGTTGTAGAGGGCAATGAGGTCTCCCCTCAGCCTCCTCTTCTCCAAGCTACACATGCCCAGCTCCCTCAGCCTCTCCTCATATGACCTGGTCTCCAGAGCCCTCACCAGCCTGGGAGCTCTCCTCTGGACACGCTCCAGCACTTCAATGTCCCTCTTGTACAGAGGGGCCCAGAACTGAACACAGTACTCGAGGTGAGGCCTCACCAGTGCCGAGTACAGAGGCACGATCACTTCCTTGCTCCTGCTGGCCACGCTATTCCTGATACAGGCCAGAATGCTGTTGGCCTTCTTGGCCACCTGGGCACACTGCTGGCTCATGTTAAGCCGGCCGTCCACCAGCACCCCCAGGTCCTTTTCTGCCGGGCAGCTTTCCAGCCACTCTTCCCCAAGCCTGTAGTGTTGCTTGGGGTTGTTGTGACCAAAATGCAGGACCCGGCACTTGGCCTTATTAAACCTCATACAGTTGGCTTTGGCCCATCGATCCAGCCTGTCCAGGTCCCTCTGTATATGGTGTTAAACTTGCTGTCTACTGTGCACGTAACAACAATTGTGTAAAAGACTCAGTGCCTAGGTAAGAGCCTGTGCTCCCTGTGAGAAACAAGACTACACCAGTGATTTGTAGCAGGGGCTGTGCATCCTGGAAGCCTAAAAAAGTCAAGAGGGGCTGGGGTCCAAAAGCTGTTAAGGGATGTTACAAAGGCTACCACTTCCAACAGACTCCAAGACCTGGGAACTACTCCTTTCCGACCACTGGAGCCCAGTCCAGCGTGCCCTGACACCCTCTGAGGGCACTCCATTCCAGGCTGCTGGAGACAGCTATTGTTTTCCTGTTTCCAAGTTCAGCGAGTAGCAAGTTGAGTGCATATCCCTGGGATGCACACAAATAGACCTACACACACCAAGGACACTAGGATGGCCAGCTACACAAAATGCCACAGACAGGACACTGCCTTTAACAACACCCCCACATAATCCTGTAAGAACTACATAGAAGATAGGGACACAGAGTCATATCCCATTCCTCCTCTCCAGCTGATCAGCACTGAAGTTCACTGTTGAAAGCCTCACTCTAGATTTACAAGCTCAACAAGCAGTTTCAGATCCCTCAGGTATGAGCAGTGGGCCCTCAGCCTGCCTGATATACCTTCCTGGATCTGGAGCTCTCTTACTCGGTATAAAAGTTTCCTCCAGTTTGCCAGCTTCCCCAGCTTGACGTTCACTAGAAGATTCATGCACTCATACATTTGTGTCAGAAGGAACTTCCACACTCGCAGCCCCTTCAAACACCAGCACAGTCTTGCCGTATATCCAAGCCCAGACCCCCTTACTCACTTTTGGCTCAGACTTTGAGTCTTCCCAGAGAGAGGTTTTTCTTTTATTTGCCAGCTAGTCCAGCCTGAAGTTTGGTAGTGAATTACACACATACACACAGAGGAAAACACACTGGTCCCTTCAGTTGCTGGCACCTCAATCACATGGACCCTATGATCCATGGTTCCTCCAGCTGCTGACACCCAGAAGCTCAGTTGTTTACACCACAGATATATGGACCGCTACTACTTGGGGTCTGACCATGCTGCTGGCACCTAAGTCTCTCTAGTCTCTCCAGTTGCTGGCACCTAGACTTTGCAGCAGTCACATATGTGGTAGAGCGGGAAGGGCCACAGAAACATAGTTAAGAAAGGATTTAACAATAACTGCAGTGATTAGGCACATGGCTGTCAGACAAGCGTATGAACTGGTAGCAACTCATATGCAACCAGCTCCTTTTAATCCATCTTCTTCTCTAGTCTCCTCCTTGCTCCTCCTCAGTCTTCAACTGCTCCACATCTTTAGCTATTCCCCTAAATATTCCTTTATAATTTTTTGTAGTCCCACAGGCTGCCCTCAATTATGCATAATATTCATGCTTATCTTCTGTCTTCCTTCTTATCAGTTAACAACTCCAGGCTGTCCCTCTTCAAAGCCCATAAATTAGTGGCTAAAGAGTTTTGGTCTTCTGTTTTGTCACTGTTATCACTTATCTATCAGGTTTGTGTTTCTGCCTTTGTTTTTTTGCTTTCCTTTTTACCAATTACTCCCTTTAAACTGAAAAAAGTCTATAACCTTAATGAAACAGATGGTCTCACATTCTATATATCCTTACAGTAACCTGTATGACTGACTTAATTATTTGGAGGTTTGCATCTGAACAGCTATCATAACTTTTAAAAGGAGGGTACATGATTAAGAAACACATATACCTTTGGATACTCTGTAATAATATGACTGGAATTATGATCTTCATTCAGGCATCAGCCCCTCAAAGACCATACACCCATATCACTGCAGTAACACGAAGCAGGACACTCCAGGCTCATTATTTCAAGCACTGCAGTGCAAGGAAATAGCTGGCCTGAGTCTCATGTTGTTAGATCTGTGCGCTGCAGACCATTACTTAATGCAGGAATGACCAAGCGGTCAAGGCAACTTCCATGTCTGTTTGAAGATTAAAGCCCCTATATAGAGGTCTGCTAAAAACCAACAAAATAAACACTAAACAAAAAAAACATCCAACCAACAAAAAATAATTTATGATTAGTATACTTTTCTGTGACCCACTCACCATCCCACTTGTCCAATAAAGAATTTATACATTCTGGCCTCTTAATTTCTTTAATACTTTTAAGAGCCTTTTCTATAGTGAGTGTGACAGCTATCACTTTTCCTACCTCTGGTATACAGCCAGCTGAGGTGCATTCCAGTTCATGCTTTAGCAATTTTCCATCTTAGTTTTCTTAACACTCATCTGACTACCTATTGCTGGCAATTCATTGCTTTTCTAAAGCCTACTCTATTGAGAATTCAAGTTTAAGATACTTTCCCTGTACAGAAACAATTCAGTTAGCTTTTTCCTACACCATTGACACCCCACCTCGAGTACTGTCTCCAGTTTTGGGCCCCTGACCACAGAAAAAACACTGAGGTGCTGGAGCAGGTACAGAGAAGGGCAACGAAGCTGGTGAGGGGTCTGGAGAATAAGTCTTATGAGAAGCGGCTGAGGGAGCTGGGGTTGTTTAGCCTGCAGAAAAGGAGGCTGAGGGGAGACCTTATTGCTCTCTACAATTATCTGAAAGGAGGTTGTAGAGTGGTGGGGGTCAGTCTCTTCTCCCAAGTAACAGGTGATATGACAAGAGAAAACAGCCTCAAGTTGTGCCAGGGGAGGTTTAGGCTGGATATCAGGAAAAATGTTTACGATGAAAGGGTCATTAAGCATTGGAACAGGCTGCCCAGTGAAGTGGTTGAGGCACCATCCCTGGAGGTACTTAAAAGATGGGTAAACATAGTGCCTAGAGATCTGGTTTAGTGATGGTTTTTGTCAGTGTTAGGTCAATGGTTGGACTAGATGATCTGAAAGGTCCCTTCCAACCTAGGCAATTCTATGATTCTATGATTTTTTTAGTACTCTTACAAACTTAGAAGATGGCAGAAGCTTCCTGCTTTCAGGAAAGAAAGTTTCCCAAGTTGTTCTACAAGTTTTTCCTCAAAGCTTTGAGCTTCCCTTACATTTTTACACTTAAGCTTGGCAGAGTTTAAGCTCTTAAGTTTTCTTTGAGAATTGCTTCCACTTTTATATGAGCTGTATTATCCCAGTAGCACGCTTAACAAAGCAGCAAATACCCAGCACAATTAGTGCCTTCTTAAGGTGCATCTAAAGCAGATACTTTTGAGCTACAGTGTGTCTACACCATTCAATGAATGTTATTGTGCCTTTAACATCCTTTATGAGTTATTTAGTATCACTTGATAGAATCGGTGCAGGATCTTAGAAAAGGTAGACAGAAGAGCTTCTAACAGAGTAGTAAAGAAAGGTAAGAAAAAACATGTATCTACTTCAACATTTGCTGTTAATTCTTGCTGGGTATCATTCCAGAATTTCTGCTGGGTTGATATGTGTATTAAGAACATAACCCCAGCAACAGTTGCACTCCAACCACTGTATTCACAGGATACAGCCAGCTGCTGAAATACTGCATTTCTTCATTAAGTACAGAAAAAGTCACGCATGGTTTTGTATGCGACTGTATTTTCATAATCACTTATGTTAGCTTCCTAATGTGTGCACAGGGGACCAAAGTGTCAGTGCTTAAATCTGCCTCAAATGGTGGAAGTTCAATATTGCTTTAATGTGTTTGTTTTTCTAGGTTATTAGTCAAAGATCACAATTCAATGCACAAGAGGCATAGGTATTATAAATCATTTTTTATAGATCAAGAACCTAATGAAGAAAGCATTGTAATCATAGCATATCTCAAGTTGGAAGGGACCCACTTAAGGATCATCAAGTCCAACTCCCTGCTCTTCGCAGGACTACCGAAAACTAAACCGTATGACTAAGAGCGTCATCCAGATGCTCCTCGAACTCTGACAGGCTCGGTGCCCTGACCACTTCTCCCTGGGGAGCCTTTTCCAGTGACTGACCACCCTCTCAGTGAACAACCTTTTCCTAATGCCCAATCTGACCTTCCCCTGACGCACCTTCATTGCTGTGTCCTGTCACTGGTCACCAGAAAGAGGACATCAGCATCTCCTCCTCCACTGCGGAGCTGCAGGCTACAATGAGGTCACCCCTCAGCCTTCCCTTCTCCAAACTGAGCAAACCAGGTGACCTCAGCTGCTCCTCCCAAGTCTTGCCCTGGAGACCTTTCATTCATCTTGGTCACCCTCCTCTGGACAAACTCTAATAATTTGATGTCCTTCTTACACTGAGGCACCCAAAACTACACGCAGTACTTGAGGTGGGGCCACACCAATGCACTGTAGAGAGGGACAATCACCTCCCTCGACGGGCTGGCTATGCTGTGCTTGATGCACCCCAGGACATAGATGGCCCTCTTGGCTGCCAGGACACATTGTTAGCTCATGGTCAACTTGCCATCAACCCAAACTCCCTAGAACTCTTTCCACAGGGCTGCCCTGCAGCCTCTTGTCTCCCAATTTGTATGTATAACCAGAATTACCCTGCCCCTGCTGCAGAATCTGGCACTTGCTCTTGTTAAATTTCATACAATTGGTGATTGCCCAGCTCTCTGGTCTAACCAGATGTCCCTGTAAAGCCTCTCAAGGGAGTCCAAGCTCCTCCAAATTTAGTATCATCGGCAAGCTTACTTCATGTATATCCAATTCCTGCAGACAGATCATTTATAAAAACACTAAAGAGCACTGATCCTAAAATTCAGCCCTGGCAAACCCCACTGGTGACTCGCTGCCAGCCTGATGTAACCCCATTTACTGTAACTCTTTGAGCTCAACTCATCAGCCAATTACTCACCCAGCATATCACGGACATGTCAAGCTGTGGGCTGGACATTCTGTTCACCAGGATACTCTGAGAGACAGTATAAAAAAAAACTTTGCTACAATCCCACCCCATCACATCTACTGGCATCCCTTGGTCAAGTAGTTGAGTGACCTTGTCATAAAAGGAAATTGAGTTAATCAAGCAAGACGTTCCCCTCATGAACCCATGCTGGCTATGACCAACCAATGACTGCATTGCCTCTCAAGTGTTTCTCACTAACTTCCAGAATGACCTTCTCCATAATTTTACTAGGCACTGAAGTGAGACTAACAGGCCTGTAATTAGCAGGGTTTTCCTTCTTACCCTTCTTTAAAATTGGGACAACATTTCCCAGCTTCTAGTCAACTAGTACCTTTCCAGACTCCTAAGACCATCGAAAAAACAAAAAATGGCCAAATAACATTGGCCAGCTCTTTCAGTACCCTGGGATGGATCCCACCAGGCCTCATAGACTTATGTGCATCCAGCTGGAACAGCCAGTCTTGAAGAACTTCAGAGCTGGCTGGGAGTTTATCATCCCCCCAGTCACAGGCCCCATCATCACTGTTAAAGACAGAGGCAAAGAAGGCATTAAATGTTTCTGCTTTGTCTACATCCCTATTTGTGAGGTGACTGGCCTCATTAAGCATCCTGGTTCCAGCAGGGATAGGGTTAATTTTCACAAGGCACTGTGGGGAGGTTGACCCAAAACAGCCAAACACATATTCTAAACCAGGCAGTGCCGTGCCCAGTATATAGTCAGTGAGCTGTGCGGGGAGGGGGGGGGGGGGAGGGGCAGGCAGAAACCGCTGGGCTTCGGCTTCCAGTTGATGAGCAGTTATTGTTGTTTTCCTCTTTCCTTCGCTGTTCTGTTAAACTGCCTTTATCTCAACCGACGATTTTTGCCGTTTTCTTCTGATTCTCCCCCTGTCCTGACATTGTGGGGAGGAGGGAGGGGAAGGGGAAAGGGGCACACAGTGAGCAAAAAGACCTCGTGGTTCTTTGTTCCTGGCTGAGGCAAAACCGCAACATCAGGTTGCCAATGTTGTCTCTGATACTCCTTTTGCTGTCAACACATTTAAGAAAGCCCTTTTTGTTGTCCTTCACAGTGCTGGCCAGCTTGAACTCTAATCGAGCTTTGGACATAAGAATTTCCTCCCTACGTTGGGGAAGAGCACCTCTGTAGTCCTCTCATGGCGCCTGTCCTTGGCCTCCAATGTCCATACACTTTCTTTTTCCACCTCAATTCTAGAAGATGACTGCTCAGCTGAGCCAGCCTTCCACCCCACTTGCTGCATTTCCAATACTTTGGAATTGCCTGCTCCTATGCTCTTAAGAGATGTCTCTTAAAACGCAACCAGCACACAATCATTTTAAACTCAGGTTGCACTATGTCTTCCTATCAAACTGAAGTACTCATTTTTACATCCCTAAGCAGAGCCGAGCGACAACACCCTCCACCCCTCACCCTCCCTTCGCCACTTAGCAAGAAACAAATAGAAGACTCCAGCTGCCCTGGAAAATCATTCCACTACTCAAAAATACCACAAACAAAAAACCCGTAAAACATAGCTGTACACTTTGGGATTTTCCTAGAAGCAAGAAGTACTGAAGTTAAATCGCGTATATCTTCAAGCTCTATCATTGTGCAGCAGATCTGGAGAACTGCATAGACTTAAATAAAGTTCAGTTGACACACATTATCTATTATTGGACTGACATAAATAGTAAGAAAAGGGTACAGGGTACAGCAGAAAAAGAAGAAGAAAGATTTATTTGTGATAACATTTTCTCAGAAACCACTTAACGTCTTCTTTTCTCCTATAAATATATTTCACAGTAATCAGCAGTCACTGGAAAAACAGAAGTTCAATAAAAATGCATACAAGGCAAACAAACAAGAACAGGGGACAACAGAGGTTATGCAGACTAAGCCTTAGTGAAAACAAGGTAGTCAAAACAAGTGTTGCTTCATACATGCAATTAAAACATACTCAATAAAAAGAAATAACAGTTTATTGGCTTGGTAGACCAAACAGTAAGGCAGACAGTTCTTTGTACAGTTATTAAAAAGGCAATACAAAGCAAAATTCCAGAAGTTAACATCTCACATCAATTTCCAAATACAGAGTAAGCACAGATTTGCTCTAATTGCCATCTCTCAAGTTAGCTCAATTAAGAAGTAAGCTAACTTCATAAAAGCAGCTGCAAAAAAAATTCAGTAAAAGTATTTACTGCAACATTAGCTAGCATACAGTAGGTTCCTTACATTCTGAAATGGTGATGTAGTTGCAAGCATTGTATTTAACAATCAAAAATAAGAGAAGCTTTGAAATTTGCTAAGAAGCAAAAAAACAAGAGACTCTAATTTCTCAGATTAGATGTCAAGGTGGTGACACTGCAGACCTAAAATCTCCTATGTCCGTCATTATATCTTACACGTTATTTTCCTACCAAGCTTCCCACTGCAGATGTGAAGGATATAAATTCACTGAGAAAAGGTGAATGCACTGAAACACTTAAGAAAAAAGGAATACGGAGAAGAAGTAGATTTATTTTTCCTGTCCTATCCTGATAATCAAGAAAGAACTGATAGGAAGCGTCTCCCTTGGCTAAAGGAGAACATCAACTGAGCCAAGGTAAGGAATGTCAGTATTCAGAGACTGAAGTCACTTTCTCACAGAAGAAACGTCCCTGTCTGGATTTGCAATGGAGAAATACTTTTGCAGTCCAGCATGCCTTATTAACTTTAATTTGCAGGGAAGGGGGAAGAAGGTTAATGCTGTATTAATGATATAGACTGGAAGATACCATTCTCAGCTTCCTTAAAAACTACAACTACACGTTTTTACTGAGAGTGAAAAAAACAACATTTTAAGTCTTACAGACCAGCAACTGTCAAACTAAACAGCACAGAAATCTCCAGGACACATTTTGCTACCACCAGGTTGTATCCTTTCTGCTCACTAGTGCCATTACGGCTTTCGAATGTTAGAAGTGGGATATCTGCGCAAAACTGTTAAAGGTGACTCAGCTTCCCAACAAAGGTAGAAAAAAAGAACAGCAGCAAATCAAAGCCCTCAGAAACTACTTGGATGTTTTTGCTCTGAGCAGCACACGAAACGTACAGTAATTCCTATCCCTACCCTGACAGACATTGTAATACTCCAAATCTAAAATTCACAGACGCTGCTTCTACCTCTGTTCATCCAATCTTCAAAGGCATTCACTTCTACTGCCCCTTCCCTCACTCCTGTTGCATACATTTATTTGTACAAGCATAGTATATCTGTCTCTTGCACACAAAGCTGGTTGGAAAAGAGAGGTGAGCACATGGAATTGTGAGCATATCCTCAGGTACCTAAGCACATTTCTGCAAATGCATATTATTACAGAATAAACAGTTACATATTCAGCATCCACAAGATACAGAGAGAGGAAGGGGAGCATCATCTAAAGGTTGATTATTACTGCACTTGTAGCTGAATATATACTTTATTCGTTCAGTCTTGCTTTCTGCAAGAAAACCTGTGAAAGTTCTTTTCCTCTACAGAAAGAGAACTGCTCAATCAATTCAGTTGAATTGAAAGAACTGCTCATTCAATTCAGCAAATTCAGTTTTTATGAATTTTGCAACATGCTATGTATTATTAGTTCAATCACAGTGCATGAACACTGCACATATTCAGTAGATCTGAACACTGACTTCAAGATTTCCTCCATCCTCCCAGTTTTCTATGAGTGACATCTGTAGTGCACGATTAGATTTTTTTATACGTGTACCACTGACTGTTCAAGGCCGAATAACTTTAGCCATATACTTCAGTTTTCCTTTTCCCACAAAGCTGCATGTTAAAATAAGTACGTAAGTAACAAAAAAGTCAGAGTAGCTCTTTATTATTTTTTCTAAACAAGACCAACTGTCTTTATAACTTATGGTTAATACAAAGCAATTTTGAAGCTCTTCAAGTTTCAGAAAGATAAATCAAACATAATTCATTATATTGTGAGTTAGGAGAAAAAAAATTTGGGGACTTATTTAATACTGTTGCTAATAGTAAACATTCTGCCTTTAACAGTTCATCCAAGACACACTCAAAAACGAGCTTCTTCCAGTCTAGCACTTTAACAGTGTATGAAACCTTAGTGCTGCACTACAGACTCGAATACCAATATTTCCTACCAGGACTATCAGATTTACCATAGGAAATAAGCCTACATTTGAAAAATAAAGTATTTGAATGTTTATACTGACAGACAGTAATCATCCATACATTTTGCTAATCTTGCACAAGATCTTCACTATCAAAAGTAACCACTGAAAAATGCTGTTACAGTATGAATTTACTACCCCATTCCTCATATTTGCACTGACATGGGTGAAAATAAGCACAAGGCAAATTAAAACTATACAAATTAGAGGCAAAAAGCAACTGCTTCTTTGACATAAAATATTCTTTTTACTACAGCATAACCACTCATAGCCTGTGTACTGTCACTGAAACAGAATGTTTTTCTTATTCTGAGCAGCACTTTCATTAAGTGGAAATGGGAATCAAAAACAAGACAATGGGGAGGCATGCCACACTCACAACCTTTAAAGCAAGTAAAATTCAGAAAAGCATAAGGACAGACTAACAGAAGTCTTACTGAACAGGGGGAAAACTCAGTTCTGTTTTGGCCCCCTTTCAGAGAGCCACTCTTCCTTAACAGGTCAAAGCTCACTTAAGTCAACCTACCCACTGAATCCTCCAAATACATTATGGGACTATCCATCCTTACACATCGTCCATTACCTCTAGCTAGCCCATCACATGTTTTACATCAGTCCCAAACTCTGAAAACAATACCTCACGAATCTTACCTAAAAAGATTAAGAGCATGATAATGAAATAAATGTGCTTACTGTTCTTGAATCAGAGAAAGGATTGTACTCATCTAGCCCGGGAGGAACATTTCTCGTCACCTGTGTAACAGAAGGATCCTAGAAGAGAAAACAGTTCTGTAAATGTATGCACGTGTATGTAAGCGACAAATCAACACTTATCATATAAAACTCAGCTTTTGTTTCAATATAAAAGAGGTTTGTTTTCAATAAAAATTAAAAATAAAATAAAAATAATACTAATATATATAAAAATAATAAAATTGTTTTCAATAAAAAAGTCTGTAAACATCTGCCTCTGTCTCCAAAATGACATAATTCCATTCTGAGCCTCTTATAAACCTAGATTAACACAGCCTAAAAGAAACTCCATCTGTCATATATTTGATGTATAAGGACAAAAGTTCTCAAGGGAAGAAAACCGTTATATTGACCACTGGACTTCACAACTATGCACCCAAAAAGCACAACAGAAGAAATGAACTTTCTGTAACTCTTGTTTTTTCCCCTACCCAGAAGTACCTCCATCACCTTCAGGAATAGGAATAGCATTTCAGAAGAACAAAGCTGAGGAAACAGTCTCCTGTAATGCCAAAAGTACCTCTGGTTCAGCTTCTACCTGAGCTGGTAAAATTAAGGAAGAAGTGTAATTTTTTTCCTCCAATGAACTATACAGTAAGAAAGACTGCTTGAAGTTTAGCTTGAGAACGCAATTTCAGGAATGAAACGTTTCTCCGTGCTAGAGACAGGCAGGCCTGGCTCTGCAGAAGAACGGAAGTGCCCACTACCATAAGCAACACTAACTTTGAAGGGAGAAAAACTGTACTTATTCCATGTGATGTCTGGTTTCAATACATTGTTTCTGTGGCTTAATTTAAGGTTTTTGTGTCTTCAGAACATAAGAATGGATGAAAGGAAGGTTTTCTTGAAAATTAAGAGATCCATTTATTCAATATGGTTAGTACCATGTATTTTTACATAAATGCACAAAACAAGTGTACAATATTTTATATGTACATCAAACATACAAAATAGCTGGGAATATACAATTTACTTATTTATAACTGTTATGTCTAGATACATAGATTTTCTTAACTTCAGTAGTCGAGTTCAAGAAAACAAACTGGAGTTGATAAAGACTGGGAAGAAGATAAGCATTTACATTTATATACATTTACATTCATATTTCCTTCAACATCAGCTACATTTAAAACCTCTACATGAAATATGTGTCTTTTTTTAAAATACAGTAAATTACTTAATCTACACTTAAGTAAATATACAAACTATTAAGCTACTGAAAAATAAAATCTAGATTCTTAGAATCAGCATCTATTACAGCATTAGTTTAGTCTTGGCAGCAGTAATGCAGATGCAGGAACAGTATCTTCTTAATGGCTGTGGTCAACCTATTTACAGCTAGGGAAAAAAAAAAAAACAAAACCAAAAACAGGGCAGAATCTATCAACTCTAAAATCCTGAAGGACACAGCAAATGAGAACAAGCTTGTTTTCTCCATTAGCTATAGTCACCAATTTATTAATATGAGGCAATGAAAAAAATTTTACTATTAAAAAAGTTTGACAAGAAAACAATTGCTTCAAAAATAAAAAAAAATGTATGTTGCAAATTTAATAAAATTCATGTGCATAAGCATACATAAAAACTACCCTCCTGGTCATATAAAATGCTGCCACTTTTGGCTAAACCATACATTTAGCTTTAAAGCAGTATTTTAATGGTGATTAAACAGGAATCACCCTTTATATAAATGTATATAAAGCAACATTGCAACATTACATGCAATTAAAAGTCAGCTTTCCTACATTTCACTTACACCATAATTGGTGATTTCAATAAAGCCACCCTGGTGACAGTCTCCCCAACAAGCCTGCCATATTTTTTCGTTACCATCCTAGACTTGAATGCACTATTGCAACTGAAATCTCATCAGGTCTTGCATAAAATGATGGACTAATTCTCTGTAACATGTTCTTTCATTAAAGGACTGCCACAAAATATCATGCAGATGAACAACAAAAACAAGAGAAAGTGCATGTGCCGGGAGAATGTTTGTTGTCAAAATTCAACTACGAATCATTTGAAACACTGAATAAAAAGATCATAAAAAATAGGGGAAGAATTAAATCTGACACTTGAATTAGCATTAGTTTACTAGACTTGTCAATGCAAGATCAAAAAAGATTAACTTAAAGCAAAGTTAATACAAATAAGACAATTTCATAATTCAGTATACAGAATGGCAGAAAGCTGTATACAGCTGAAAACTTTTAGTGTGGTAGGTTCACCCTAGCCAGCAGTTAAGTCTCCACCTAGTCACTTGCTCACTGCCCTCACCAGTAGCCTGGGGAAGAGAATCAGACAGGCAAAACCAAGTAAAACTTGTGGGTGTTCAGAAAGAGAGTTTAATAAGGGGGGAGGACATGTAGACAAAAAAAAAAAAAAAGGAAAAAAAAAGGCAACAAACCCCCACAACTGATACAAAGGCAATCACTCACCACCTCCCACTAGCAGACTGATGCCCAGCCAGCCTCTGAGCAATGGTTATCTTGGAACATTCCCACCAGCACCACCAATGTTACTGCTAAGCATGATAGCAATAGTATGGAATATACCTTTGGTCAGTTGGGGTCAGCTGTCCTGCCTGTGTCCTCTCCCAATCTCTTGCCCAACCCCAGCCTAACCCCATGGGGAAGCAGAGTGTGAAACTGGCGCGCACGATGCTGTGCAAGCACTGTTCAGTAACAGCTGAAACACTGGTGCCTTACCATCACCATTTTGGTCACAAGTCTGAAAAAATTAACTCCATCCTAGCCAGACGCGGCACACTTACTCTAGTCTTTACATGTTAGTGTGAATTAGCAGAGCATAAAATATTTTATTCTTTGTTCATGCTTTCTGTATGGTACCCCTTCCACAAATGCTCTCATATAATTCCCTCTTCCACCCATAAAAACATTAAGTATAGGCATATATGAAACTAGTGACAGCTAACCATCAGCCACTTAGTGAAACCAGTATGTCTACATTACTAAAACTCAAATAGCACTTAGTACTTTAAGCTAAATTAGCTGCTTAAAAAGTACATTTCAACACTAAACTTCTGTGTTTTAAGAGAGCACTACTAACCAAATAACTCAGCCCAGCTGTGCCCATGAAGGACAATAAATGCAATTATTTGAATAACTAGAATATCACACTCGTGAGACAGCCACTGAACAGCAGCAGATTTCCAAAAAGCAGGAAAGAGTGGTCAAGTCAAATTCAGAAGAGCAATCTATATTTAGAAATACAATAAGCAAACAATAATAAACATCTGATGAAAGAAAGCCTTTTTTCTCTGAGTGTTTTAGAGAAGACCAGGGGAAAAAAAGTTTCTCAGATCTCATCACACAGCTATTGTGACATTCTAATGCTGACAAGCAACAGGAAACATATGCTGATCCAAATAGGCTTACTACATCAAAAGTCTAGAATATGCTTAAATATACACAGCGGGTAGACCAAGAAGCCCTCCATCAGAAGTCCATTCTCATTTTGTTAATAATTGCTATACTTTCACCAAATAATTGCTATTGTTTGCAAAAGTAGCAGCAGCTCAGAAAAAAACTGCATGACATTCAGTATCAGCTCTATATAAGAAAAGTTTCATTACCTAGTAAAAGAAATAATTATAGTTGTACTGAAATACACAAACCCCACCATGACAAGTAGCATTCAAATTCTGCTCTCAGAAAACCTCATTTACACAGTCTGGACTTCAACAGAAGTTCATGGCCTGATTTCTTCCACAAGCAGAAAGACTCAAGAAGTAAACTAGAGATCATAGGAAAAGAAGAGTAACCTTGTAGTTGGAGAAGGTAACACTAGTCTGGAGATGTGCATCTCTCCTATACTCACTGCGATCTTCTCTAGTGCTAGAACTATCCTCAGCATGGAAAGAAATAAGCTCGTCATAGTCTAGGTGTCAAGGTGAAGGCTGCTAGACTTCAAATTTTTCTGAATACATACAGTGCATTGAACAACTGGTGCCAACGGGAGCTGCACTTTGTATTTCAAAACACTTAAGAGATTTCTGAAGAGATTAGACATGATATCCCAGGGAATACAAATAATTACTTTGAATCATTTACCTTACACTCATTGCATCTCACTTTAAAAATGCATGTTGGAAAACGGGGTTTGAATAACGAACATGAGCAATAAGTGTTATGCAGGACAACATACTCAAAGAAAAAGTGTCATTTAAATTAATCCTATCAAATTTCTATGTTGCATGACACATGTTCTAGTGGTTAAAAACAGGGAAGACTTTAATATTCTACAGGAATAAGTGAAACTGGTCTGGCATAACTTATTTTTCCATATTTGGTATTCCACCCAGATAATAAAGTTAAAACAAATTATTTTTTAGTTATTTTTTGGTTTTTAATATTAAGAAACAGAAAAAAGCCAGAAAGACAAGTTCCAATAGGTGATAATATATGGACACCAACACAAAGCAGCAGCATGGCTGGAACCACCAAACATCAAGAGACCTCAACCTGCCGCATGATTTAAGTGATTAAAAATTGGGTTATGTTCTGCAGAGACAGAACACAGGAATTTCTGGGACAGATTTTAAATATCTGATGCCAGCCACTGAGTGCAGCAACTGTAAAATGCCTGGTCCAATCTCAGACTGAGAAAGCTATGTCATGGTGGACCAGTACTTCTGCCTGATTGCCATGACCTGATTTTCCTCAGCCACCCAGCCACGCCCAGTCCTTCCTCCTTTGAGTGCTGATCCCCTAATTCTCATCTTGTCCAACTCCCTGTTCCTTCTTTTCAATTCATACTTCCTTCTCCAGTCTTCTCTCACCCAAAATCCTGACAGTTCAGCCCCCTGATTTTCCCATCTTTTTATTTAACTATTAGTAACACCAACCACAGAACAGAATCAAAGAACAGGCGGTTTCACACCCAGCTCCTGCAGCTATCGGTGCACTGAAGTCACAGTCGTTTCAGATGACATTTTCAAGATCAGAATTAGCTCAGGAGACCAGAGTTTAAAAAAACAGCAGAATCTAATTAACTGTTTCCCATCAAATTTTTAATTTTACATGCTTCTTGTAGCTTACCTCCTATAACATCAATCTCAAAAGCAAAGACTAGCATCACACTTTGAATCACTAAGTCAGGTACAAGAAGCACGCCAGTATTTTATAGAAAAGTCAGTCAGAAAAAAAAAAACACCCACAAAACAAAGCACAAACCAGCAAAACAAAAACAGAAAACACAACACATTTATATCCCACATTGACAAGAGCACCTACAGAACTATTAAAAACACTTTCTCTGCCACGTTAACAAATTACACTCACACTACTCAGATACAGATAAAAAAAACCTAAGTACCCAGTTAACACAGAGGGAGAATGTTTAAAATGGAGGAGAATAATCCATTCTATGCAAGTTTTTACAGCTTTCTAAAAATCACATTGAAGGGAACAGAGACCACTGTTGTCTAGGAGACCAAAACTAGTCATCAGCTACCAGGTTTCATTAATACAAAAGAGATCGGCAAATTAAAGACTGAAGAAGTAGATAGATCTGTAACGATTCTTTGTACTACTGTTCAGTGCGAATGGGTCCAGCATTGTTCTACCATGATTAAGATGCTCTGATAGCACACATAACCCAATAATATCCTGGAAAATACCCTCAGCTAAGTTTACATGGCTAGTTGTGATTCTGAATTCTTTTAAGTAAACAGAAAGTAGCAAACTAGAAATCCTCCCCTACAAATTGTCCTTCAGGTTGTTAAAAAAAGTTTTCACTTTTGAGGTACCCCATTCTTCTACCAAAAAGGCCAAAGCATTTATCTTAAGCGCAAATAATTTAACATTGAATAGAAGCGGGGGGGGGGAGCAGGCTAAAAATGTAACAATGATAATATGGGCTTGTGTTGCCTTTTTTTCCTAAATGGGAGTAAATAAGTGACATCAGTGCTCTGCACAGAACATTTAATTTCTTTCAGTATGGTTTGCTTCCAAGGACTAGCAAAGAACACCTTATTGCAGAGGTCAAGAAACAGCATTTATAAACACTCATTCTAACACTGATTTGGATAGTGATTATAATGGTTTAAAAACATCAGCAATTGAAAACAAGAATTTCAAGTAAAAATCACATAACCTAAGTAGCACAAAAAAAATATAGGAAAGAAAAACAGAAAAACACCTAAAATACTTTTATAATGAAAAGAACAGGGGGAACAAAGGTAACTAATACGGAAATGGGACAAAGTCAATTTTTAACACTGGCTGACATGGGCAAGTAAGCAAGACAACGAAGTATCTTCCAAGACTTGGATACCAGCAGTACTGTACATCAAAAGAATATAATAGTCATGTTGTTTGGAAAAAGCATAAAACTGAAACGCTATACTTAGAAGTGACAGAATTTTTCTTTTTTTCCCCCCCTTTTTTCTATTTTAAATTTACATGGGATAGCACCAAATACAATATATGAGTAAACTGTCAGAATTACACCTGGTTCATCCTAGGAAAAAAAGACTAAGCAGAAACAACACACTATGAACAGGAAAATGGCTTATAAAAGAAAAGGATCGATTACTTTTAGTGAATGAAGTCAGAAAACATGGATAACATCAGTTATGTAGCTCCAGAGCTGAGGGAAGAATAAGGTACTGAAGGCGACTCTAGAAATCTTCATTTTGGACCTTAGTTTTATGTTAAGCTCAAAGACTAAGAATGATCTCTTAATGACAGTAGTTTCAATCCAAGCTGAGAAAACAGTCCTCCTCATCACAAATCTCTTAGAAGATGAAGTCCCTTTAAAATATCAATAATTCATTGTATCAATCCTATCACCCCCCTCATCAGTAACTGGACATCATTCACTGGCTAACCGTCAGCTCTGCCACCACACAATTTTTCTCTTTTACTTCAAGATCCCTGCAAATAACTTCATCCAGCCTAACTGCTTTACCACTCACTAACATCAACCAGCCTTAAGCCTGCCAACCTCCTCGGCATTTACTCTTCTATAACCACCTTCACCTAGCTATGCATTTTCCCTCTGGCTTTTTATGCTTGGAAAGTAGCTCCCAGAAAGCAAAAGAGACACAGTCCCAATCTTATCCTCAGAACTAACCAACATGGTATGTTATACCTTCAAAGAATTCTGACTGCACATAGAATAGAAGCAGAAGCCAGAGGTCTACCAGGACTGAAGCCAGACTGGTAAATCCACCCTGGGGAAATCATGCGATTAGATCCACAAATCTAGCAAAGTCAATCTTGACCAACTAGGATTTGTTATCCCTACCATTTCTACTGAAAGGCTTTCTTTTGCTACATGAAAAGGGTAAGATCTTTTTATTTCACAATAAGCTCTCCATTAATTATCACCAATACCCACTTCATACTAGCCTTTTCTAAATATGAATAATACTACTTGTACACTTTCCAGTAAGACTTTATCCTGAGTGTTGGTTTTGGTTTTTTTTAAATAGTTAACTTCTTGCTTTCTGTTGAGTACTTCCTAACATCACATGACTGGCTCAGAAAATTAAGCAAAAACACAATGAAAAATGGCTGAAACCATGTTTGTTGGCCTGAGTTGTTTGATTTCTCAATCAAAAAGAAAACTATCCATCCTACTTTTCATAAATGAGTTCTGGAGAGCAATCAAAGCTACTGCTGTTTCAGCTGAAACTCTCCATATGATATACTTTGCTTTCAGTATGTCCTCATAAGCAGTTTTTGGGAGAGATTTCTGACAAAGCTTAGCTTTTGAGAACAAAATTTAAAGAAAAAAAAATGTATTTGGCAGCAATGGATATCAAAGCTTTTTACCTCCTGTGTTAACTGTTGGGTCTCAGCTTTTAAATTAGGACCTGACACTTGGAAAAGACAGCCTGCACATGAAGGATGTGTTTTTCAGTCCCGTAACACTTTATATTCAGCCAGATTAAGCCTCTGAAACTGCAATTTGCACATGTTTAGTAAACATTTGGCATAAATCAGACAGCTAAACTCCCCAAGGACTTCCTCCCTGCTCATGCTACCACAAGCTGCACATGGAAAAGTTTCAAGAAGCTACTGATGTTTTGATGGAGCATCAAACGTTGCTGTTTCTTCATACTCTACTTGTTCCTTCATCATCGCATGCTCAAGAACGAATAAAGTCACAGAAACTTCACAATCAGCAACTTAAAATTGAGATTTCATGTTTCGCTATCCTAATAATACATTAGTAGTATAAAAAGTTTACATTTAACAGTATAAAGGAAGCCTTAATGCCTTGCATCTACAACAGTATATTTTAACCTATGATTAAAAATGACTTATTACACAAATGAACTGTCCTCAAAGGTTACACATGTAACACCTGGTAGAATTAATGACTTGGAGGCAAAATAAAGACTATTCTTGTACTTATAATTAAAAAAAAATAACCCAAAGGAAAAAAAAAAAATTAACTCAGTAACCACTACAACAGTTCTTTCCCAATTTCAAGTCTAACATCTCATTCACGTATCAGCCATTTCCCACACACCTCACAGAATTATAGTCAAAAGATTTTCACTCTAGCACTGCCAGAACATAATAATTACATAGGCTAGCGCAAAAGTAGCCAACTGGGTTTTTTTTTATACTTGGCTCTCAAGCAGTTTCCGTTATACGCCACATTATCTGACAAAAGCAGAGCTATGAAGGGTTCTGAGCTACTGAGCAAGACAAATTCCCTCTCTCTGAAACCAAAAAGAACTTCATAGGCTCACAAGGCCTAATTTGTCCTGAAGTCCGTGCTGGTCCCATCTTGCAATGGAGTACTGGATGCCTAACAAAGCATCTTCTCCATCTCATAGCTATTTTCAAATCTCTCTCCTTCCTCAGCACTGAAAGGTGAGTTATATTCCCCTTTGTAATGTTAAATCTGAATATATACTGCAATAATAATACTAATGCAGTAGGTGCTAACACTTTACTGAAAATAAGGAGAAAAAAAATGCAGCTGTAACCAATACTGAGTATCTAGTAAAACACTTCACAGTTTTAATAGATTACAGTGTAGTTACAGCACTGATGAAGCGTACTCTTGAAAGTTAACTACCATGTAGGACAGCTAAAGGACACCTCCAATACCATGATGTTCAGCATTAAATCATGCAAGATTTAGGGGAATTTATAAATGTTGAAATCATGAAGGGAAACCAGGTAATAAAGTCAGAAAAATATTTGTATTTTATGTCCTTTACTAATTTAAAGACAGACAACTTAATTGGATGTATTTTATAGTCATACAAAAGAATTAAAACTCATATATAAATATAGGCACACAACAGAACTCTTGAATTCTAAAGCACAAATACTGCAGAAATGCTTCAACTAATTAGGGTCCTGATCCTTCAAAAACAACTAAGACTTCCCTTTCTTCCTGTAAATTTCTATCACTTTAGCTTCACTTTAGCAATCAAGGTGTAAACTCTGTAGATTCTGCTGCCACACAAGGTAACAGTCATGCACACTATTAGCTTCAGCATCAAACCTTCGGCTTGTACTTCCTGCCAAACCAGATAGAAGATTCATTTGTGCTCATGTGAGTCAGATTAAGTGTAATATCCAAATTATAACTGGAATTACCTCTGTAGTAAATTTAAACTCTAACATATACTTAGCTCTAGTGACTCAAGTAATCCTGTGACCTCAGTGAGTGCAATTCAGGTGCCTGATGCCGTTTTTAGACACCTTAGAGCATCTCAGACATGCACACAAAAATGGCAGTCATGACAGAACTACAAAAGACCCATGTCTTTTTGGAGCAGCAACTCACAGCTAACCACAGTTTGGATACCTAATCCCACACAAAGAAACTACTCACATAATTAACATTACATACATTTTGGGGTTTCCATGACTGTGTCCTTCCACACTATAAGCGAACAAGACATGAGGCATTTTTTTCGTATCACTTAGTAGTTTGATTTTTACCTGAAGGTCACCATTCACTTTTAAACAGAAATATATCTTAGTTTTCAGTCCTACCATAATTTCTATAGTATTAAATACCTGCACCCGCTCAGATCTTTAAACACCTCAGGTGAACTGACCCAAAAGAATTCATCACAGAAACGAGTTTTTGAAGTCCCAATTCCACAGTCACTCAGAAGTAACTGTTTCATATATTTGGATGCTGTAAAAGCCAGCCCTCAAATCTTTCAGCCTGTCAGCCAAGCCACAAAGGCCTGCAAAATCCACAGCTCTATTTAAAAAAGAATTTATTCTCTTAGTAATAGTATCATTCACTTGTAAAAGAAAAAGAAAAAACAAAACACACAATGCAACATGTGTTCATTGTGGATGAATTGCTGAATTGTTTCAGAGTAAATGAAACTTACAGTGGATTTCAACAGACTGCCGTTTCAGAACCTTTGTATCTGTATCATCTTCCAAGATAGAAGACTACAACCATCCCATATCATATGACATTAAAAAAAAAAAAAGGCATTAGAAATTTGCCTTTGCTTTGTCATACCGAATTTACTTCTGCTGTTTTAGTTTATTCAAGAATAAACTGTTAGGGCCTTCAGGATGCCCAAACCTGTCCTAGGTGGTCAGACCTGCCTCATTCACTAAGGACTTGCCTGGTCAACACCAGGCTTGGCCAACCCTGGTTAGTTTTTCTGGACCTGATACCAACCCCAACTTGACTTTCTAACTTGGGCTCAGATCTGCCATCTCTATACAGACACTAAACTCTTGGCTGAAGGCAGTTACAAACACCAGACCTGCTCTGCTCACCCTGTTTGAGACTGGCAGTCATAACTCTACCACGTGTGAATTCATGCTCACAAGCTATGACAAGGATTACTCAGTGAAAGAAATGAAACAGTTTTCACTATTAGTCCACTTTCATTTATGATACTTGACGTTACAACAAATGTGTATTTCTTCACAATGCTGCTACATCAAATTATGCAGGATTACCAATTCTTCATTTGTATGGTACATGGGCACTTTTTCTTCTGTGCAACTTCAATGTGATCAAAACCTTTTTAACATTAAAGTGTTACTTATCTGTTTCATTTCCTCTTGTTTTGCAAACCAAAACATCTCTTGGTTTTGATAGTACAGCATCCAGAGGACTACTATTTGCAGAGGAATACTATTACTTCAAAAGCATATCAGCCTTTGGGTTTTTTCTTTTAAAAAGAATACCAAAAAAAAAAAAAGAGAGGTTAAGCAGCCACTGTCTCAAAAATCAACAATGTTTTATCATCAATCCAAGCAAGCTAGTATTTTACCAAGAAAATTTATTTTACAATCTAAATTTCATTACTTCCAAGAGATGCCAAACCAGAAACATAATTTAATTCTAGGTTTCCAAAAGAATTAACAACCCAAAATACTGAGCAAACTAGATGTTTCTGCCTTACCTTTATCATCCCAAAGAACATACGTAATTGATTCAACATGAAGCAAGAATCTCTGCTGTAAACTTTTAATAAAAAGGCATGAGAATAGTCACAGGAAACCTCACAAGCAGATCACAGATAATTAATAAAACCAAAATATTTAAGAAAAAGAAGGATCTATCTTTAGACCTTGGCAACAACTCTTCCACGTGATGCTCTCCCCCATTCTTTGCCATACTACTTTGTGATTTTACACAAGCACAGGAACTGGCTTCAAAAGTAGGAAAACAACTGATCTCATTATACATAAAATTATCAAGCACAGTCAAATAAAAATATGAGTACATTTGAATAAGGTGCTCGGGTGACTCAGGTTGTTAGGGTCCATCCGGAAATACTGGTTCTAGGGGGAAAGTATTTTAAAACACATAGTCAGACAAAACTTAAATGCAGACATGCATTAATACCCAGTAACAACAAAGTTGTTATGTCAAGAAGATGACAATCAAAGTTTGGTTTATACATGAGGCCTTCTGCTTCTTCAAGTAAATGTGTGGATGAGCAAAGGTATGCAAGATTATTTTTTGTAGGCGGAAGTCAGCAAAGATTGAAAGAACTGAAAAAAGCCTCCAAAAAAGAAAAAGTATATAGATTTCCTAAAACAACTTCTGCAAGTAAATGAAACCAGATGCATGTTTAACAGTAAGCTTCAAGTAGCAGAGAAGTTGTTATAACATCCTTTTATCATGATGCAGATAAGAAGTAGAGCGTGGATTCTGACTGACAGCTACACTAGAAGTCTTTCCTTGAAAAGAAACTGGAATAAATTAGTGCACTTTAAGCAATGCCTTCAAACTATAAGCATGGATGAGATAGGTCCTAGCTTAGGTCTCAGAAACACTGGTTTCTGACAAGTTACCTGGGCTAATGAGACATTCAGGGGCAACTACACTGCTTCTGATACACAATAAATTTTCCTAATGCTATTTTCATGACTATTACAAAAAGTGAGAAAAGGTATCACGTATTTTTGTTGCTGAAGACATATTCTAGAACAATGACACCTTTTCAATGCTTGGTGCCAAAAAGCATTTAAAAGAACAGTGCTCACTGCCATTGGTGCCAGTCCAAACTATTGTCGGCAGCAACCTCAATGCCAGGGCTGCTGTTCATCTGGAAGGTCACTGCACTGTATAATACATGAAGTAAAAACACAGTGTCTAGCCTAGGGAATACTATAAACTAAATTTTGTGACGATAAAAACCGAACTAATGATTCGGATGGACTCCAGTGAATAAATGTCAGTAACACCATGCTTCCAGCAGCTACCTGCACAAAAGTATGCTTGAAATGTGACTGCTCATTTTTTAAAAGGTTTAATTATTCCAGCTGAAATCCTAAACTCACTGCCATATACTAAGTATGTGCTTTAAACTGTTAGCATAAAATAAAAGCGAGGCAAAATGGTTAAGGTTCGGCAAAATGATTAAATTAAGAAGCTCACAAAATTAGTTGAACTGGATTCTAATGAAAAAGAAAAGATAAGGAGGGGAAGCATCCAAGGAGGTCAGTTCATTTTGACAGCTGAAGCCGCAACAGCGGGTAAAAGACAATTCTCAGCTGTATAGCAGGTCAACAGTGCAAAAGCTAAAAGCTTTAGAATACATAACAACACGGCATTTTGAGATGCAGGGCAGAACTTATGCGTAGCCATCAGTACCCTGCGCACCTCAGAAACAAGGTAAAGAAGCAGGTAGGTCGATGAGAGGCTGGGAGGAGGCTAGAGAGGAAACAGGGAGTAAATTCACTAAGCTTAAGTATTTGGGTCAGTCAAATGGAAGAATAAAGAATGGAGTAGTATTATACACACACATAAAGTTACTGCCAAAATCAAGAAACCTTTTTTATTTTCCCCCCTTCTTCAAGATAACGCACCTGAAATGCGATTTGTATTATTTTAGCAAATGGAAGGAAACACGGAAACCTGAACTAGTGAAACGGCCCTTTTCTAAGGGCTTCCAAATCCGCTGCTCACCCCCGCCCCGCGCCGCCATGCCCGGAGCCCCGCGGCGGCCAGAGCTCCCCCCTCCCGCCCCGCCGCTGCCGCCCAGCGCTCCCCGCCCCGCTAGGCCCCCCCCGAGGCCGCCCCGCAGCGCCGGCCCTTCCACAGCTCCCCTGACAGGAGCGCCCCCCCCTCCCCCCCCCCCACCACACGGAGGAAGGCTCACGGCCGGCCGCCGCCCACACCCCGCCTCACCTTGAAGGGGTTGTTGAGGTCCGGGTCGGCGAAGGGGTTGCTGTCGAAGTCCGACATGGCCAGGCGCTGCGATCACCGGCTGGCAGCTCTTCCCCTGCGGCGGCCCCGACAGTCGCCGGCTGCCCCGCCCCCGCCCCGCCGCCGCTGTCACCAGCTGCTGCGGCCCGGGCACGAGCCCGCCCCCCCCGCCACCCACCGGCCAGACGGAGCGCCGACCTCCCAAAATGGCCGCCCCGGAAGTGAGGTTGCGGGGCGGGACGGCCCTGAAAGTGAGGGGGGGCGGCAGCTGCCGGGGCGGGCAGGAGGGGGGTTTGGGAGAGCCTATTCCCGGGGAGGGAGGAGGGCTGGGAGAGCCCATTCCCGGGGGTAGAGAGCTCTTGGCCGCCCGTCGCCCTCGCCTGGGCTGATGGGGGACTCTGTCCTGTCGCCCCCGCTTGTCATCGGGAGCTGGGGAGAGAAGGAGGCCCGCGGCTTCCCGGCATGGCAGCTGGAAAAGGGCCTGCGGACGTTGCCAGCGGCCATGGCGGGAGTGGGGCCTCCCTTCGGGGAGCGGCGCCCGGCCGGGCAGCACCGAGGCGCCGGCTGGGCCAGCGTAGCCCACTGCCCTCCGCTTGGTAGCCGTGTCTCGGGGCTACTCGGTGCCCTTGGGACGGTCCCCAAAGGGAGGAGGTGCGTGGCCTCTGCTTTCCTCCACACAGGGTACTGGCTGGCTGATATTTACATAATACCGCTGTTTAAGAGTGATCTCTTCCCTAGCTGAAGGCTGCCTTCCCATTTTCTACGGCAGCACCACGGAACAGACCAGTCCGGGGGGCTGGATGAGAGGAGTATCTGCACACAGTGTAATTTGTTTTTCTTGGTTGACCATTAAGACTGGTTTGCCCTACTGAGCAGGTGAAAGGTTGAGAAGAATTCTCCACCTGAGCCTGTAAAGCTGCCATCAGGCCTGTGCGTCACTGCAGATTTGCAGGAGCTCTATTCAGCGAGACAGTGGACACAGGTTTAACAAACAAGAATTATTTTTTTTAGGTATTTACAGATTATCAGTCATACGTAGAATCATAGAATTGCCTAGGTTGGAAGGGAGCTTTCAGATCATCTAGTCCAACCATCAACCTAACTCTGACAAAAACCATCACTAAACCAGATCTCTAAGCACTGTGTCTACCTGTCTTTTAAGTGCCTCCAGGGATGGTGCTTCAGCCACTTCCCTGGGCCGCCTGTTCCAATGCTTAATAACCCTTTCAGTGTAAACATTTTTCCTGATATCCAGCCTAAACCTCCCCTGGCACAACTTGAGGCTGTTTCCTCTTGTCCTATCGCCTATTACTTGGGAGAAGAGACTGACCCCCACCACTCTACAACCTCCTTTCAGATAATTGTAGAGAGCAATAAGGTCTCCCCTCAGCCTCCTTTTCTGCAGGCTAAACAACCCCAGCTCCCTCAGCCGCTTCTCATAAGACTTATTCTCCAGACCCCTCACCAGCTTTGTTGCCCTTCCCTGTACCTGCTCCAGCACCTCAATGTCTTTTTTGTGGTGATGGGCCCGATTACTCGCCAGACTGACTGATGGCTTCCATGTACCACACTGTCTAATGAAACAATTCTAAGAAGTTGTGTTAATTTAAACAGATGGTGTTTATTTATTTATTTATTTTTAAAATTCATGGGATTATTAAAAGGAAATCATAGCAAATTTTGTGAGAGGGAAGGAAATGAGTCCCACTTCATTTCAAAATTCCTTTCCTCAGAGTGGGTCAGGACAGCCTGTCTGGCCTGGAAAAAAAGCCTTCATAGTGACGCTCTTTTGGCAAAACACAATTTTACTCCCTTTTTCCCGTCTGTTGGCATGATAGATAGCTTGCCAGGCATAAGGCTTCTCAGATGTCCTGCACAAAGGTTCAACAAGGGCTGTAGGGAGGGTATGGCTTTGAACCACGGTCACAAAAACCTGCTTCCATGGATGGACACATTAAAAGGGCTTCTTGGAAGTGTTCAACTATTTTGAGCTGTTTGAAAGACTTTTCAAATACTTCCTTAGAAATACTGACTTTGCAGTTTGAAGAATCCGGTCCAAATGATACAAATAAGTGGGAGCAGCTGTTTGAAGCACTGAAGAACCTTTGGTTCAGGGCTGTGGTTGAAATCTGAAATCCCATGTGCTTGATATCAAACAGTCTACATTGATGCAACCCTTTTAAAACCAGTGAATCCTGAATTTCTTTACATGCTTTCTAAAGAAATGATTTAAACTTTCATTTAAATGCAAAAAAATAGAGGTTTAAGGCAGGTCATACGAAAAGAAATTGCTATGAAAGTAAAACTGGCCTTGTAACTTTTGCGTATTCAAATGTGATTTTTTTTCACATGCAATAATCGTAGACTAACTTGTGGGGTACGCTATCCAAGGTTTTTTGAAGAATGTTAACACTTTTACGTATTTTAATGGCTCTGCATATATCATTACCCTGATCCTGACACTGGCAGTATTACAATGGTGGTATTCTGTCAACAAGTCAGGAAAAATCCTATGTGTACACGAGAATTGATTTTGCATGGATCAGTAAAGAAAGCAATAATTGCTTCAAGGCTTGCTCTAATTTATGCAAAAGTTCCTCAATTATTTGTGAAGGACTGTCAGATATAAGATGGTATGCAAATGGGACAAATCATAAAAGCATAGCTTCTAAACGACAAAAT
The DNA here is from genome assembly GCF_964199755.1 of Larus michahellis. Lineage (NCBI taxonomy): Eukaryota > Metazoa > Chordata > Aves > Charadriiformes > Laridae > Larus > Larus michahellis. The sequence goes on from NC_133930.1 coordinate 25,882,257, forward strand.
ACTTTCAACTTTTTTGTTGCTCTGAAGTGTAAAATACTTCATACTTCAAAAAACACAAAGGCAGCTGTTGTACAATCAACAAAAGTAAGTTACAGTATTAGTCACAATCATTCACATAGCTCACTTATGGTGACAGCAAATTAAATCATGTTGTTTTCCAATATTCGCCCATGGCTCAATATATCATAGCTCAATGATATGTATTGATAGTTCAAAAGCTGTGTGCATTGGCAACTGTATACTTGCTCCTCTTTCAACTGAACGTGAATGAATGAATGCATACATGAATGAATGAAGGTTTGGCTGAAAAGAATGTCTTTTCCTCTGTGGTTACTGGTGCTTCAGATCATGGACATTGTGACCGTTCTCTGAAAATAATAAAGTAACCCTTGCAGAGAAGTGTTTCATAAAATGGAACAGTCTATGCAGCATCAAATGCAAGCATAATTCTTAGAAGAAAGCAGGGACGGAGAGTGTCAATGTGCCACATGAGCACATAGCTACAGTTCTGTTACAGAAGTTGGGCAAAGTGACTGGCATTGAAGACTCAGTGACTGCTGGAAACTCATGTAGTAGAAACAAGCAAGGGAACTCTGTGGTAGTGTAAGCACAAATTACAGCATCAAGTTAGATCATGTACAGATATCAATTTTAAAGTCTTGCTGAAAGTTTAGGCAGAAGACACCTAGGTTAGGTTATTCGATAACAGCTCTTGGAACAATTTAAAATAACAAGAACCTTTTTCTAGGTTTTACAGCAGAGAAGTTTATTTGCAAAATGTTGGAAAGATTTTAATTTAGGAGAGAGGGAAGAGAAGTGTGATAAACAGGCATTTCACTATAATACTTGAAGGTCATGAGCTGCAGTGTTCCCCAAAAGCTTTTGCCTCAATTTAAAAGAAAAATATGTGGAGAAGACAGGAGAAAGGGCAGCAATCATGGCAGCATTCAGAACTCCAAAAATATGCTACAAGCAGACTCCCATTTAACCTCTCTCTTTCTTAGAATCAATGAAGCCCTGATTCCACAAGACAATAAAAGCAGTTGTAGTGTGCTGATTGCTGAATCAAAATCTCTGTGTTTCCATCATGCAAAGCGTTGAGCTAATATAAACTTGTTTTAAATAGTCTGAAGAGGTAGATTTAGTCTTTTTCTGGGACTGGGGCAGCTTTGCCAGTTCTACTGTGAGAAGGCACGCTTGCACTCTTTTCTGAGTAGAACCAGATTAGCCAGTTTACAGCAGGTGGTGTGTGACCAAGCCAAACCTCTAGGGCCACCTAACAGGTGCAACAATGAATGCTCACAGGCTGGTGAGCGTCTTGCCATTTTTATGAGAACCCTGACTACTTTGTGAAGCCCCACACTTAGATTTTCCCATTGTGTTCCAGAACCGTAGCAGGATATTTGGAATTATCCTCTCTCAACAGCTCACCTCTTCGGAGGTAGGAGAAGGATTCCCAAGGCAATAGCTGAATTGCAGCAGGGAGCAAGTAACTGATGCATAGCCAGGTTGTGGACATTTTGCCAAAGGCCAGTCTAGCACTGCCAGTGATCTCGTGCCCTGCAAGCTCACGCTCTGCCCCACTTTCTTGCTGTGACTGGCCCTGCCCTATACGCTGCACTCCAGACCCACACAGATTGAAGGACTTGTGCATCCAGCCACTGTTCCTCATGCTTCTCAGGGGCATCAGAACTGAACTTTAGCACACAGCAGAGAACTGACATCTCATACTTGTTACTTGGAGTAACTGATTTCGCTAATGTCCGGGTGCTCTAAGGGCATGCTGTGTAATAACAAAATTGGGTCATTCTTGGCTTGAGCAAAGGATCATTTTTGCTGACCTAGAATGACATTGCTCAATGTCATGTCATTCAAAACAAAGGCTAGATATGAAAAGTAAAAGCTGTCCCCAGTGGAGCCATTAGTCTCTGCTGCTCTTCATATTCCCCTTAGTCCTATTCTGCTCCATCTGTTCTGGGACTCTGCAAAGAGTCGATCATCAGCAAACCATCCTTCCCTCTGTGTCTTTTCCCTGTGGACCAGTTGCTCGTCTTTGTCCAAGGAGCAGAGCCTTTCTCCCACGGCAGGGGATGCCTGTATTTCAAGAACATGCAGGCACAGCACAGCTATCACCAGCAAGGTGTCTTAATTTTTCTCCCAGACTGAACTTGTCTGCCTCTTTCCCATCCCACAGGCAGCAAAGGCGCACTTAGAGAGCGCAGCAATCATTAGCACTGGCCAAGACAGCAGGATGTAATCATGTAAGAAAAGTTATTCGTGCTGAAAGAAGACTTACGCATCCATCTCACTGGGGACGGAACAGTAGCAGTTTTCCCACTTTTGTCTAAAGAGTCGTGACACCTGTGGATGAAGCCACACGCTGCCACAAATGCTGCCTTTAAGAGGACGGCTAACCTACTGTGGGAGCCAGCGCGTGGGAGCAATGAATAGTAAGCTACAGTCACGAGGGAAGATACGGCAAAGCGAACACATGCTGTTTGGGAGTGGGGAGAGCATTCCAGGCAGCTGTGGAGTGAAGCCAAGTGGCACTAACAGTCTGTGCTTCTTGCATATGTTCCCATACCAGCTCAAGAGTGGGAGGAAGAGCATAAGCTAAGGCAGGTGATAAAAGAGCTAGATCAGGCAGTGAGCAGACCTCAGTCTCACCTGTCTCCTCCTCCCACTGTATTATCTCTTGCTGTATTATCCTGCAGATGCCTGGCTTCTGCAGCCCTTTACTTACACCTCCCCAACCTCTTCTCATATTCATACCCGTTAAGAAGAGGTACAGTGGTGGACTTCAGTGGGAACTGTCTAGACAGTTCATAGGCTAGACAGATCATAGCAGGACTTGTGCTATGATCTCTTCCAGCCAAACGATTCTGACAAATAACTTTTCAACATCTCTCATCCTTTCCAATTTAAAACTGTACATAAACAGTTGAATGTAAATAGTTGTCTGAATTTTGATTGGTTTATGTTTTGCATTGCTTTTTAATCACTCATATTTTCTTCATTGAGTGATTATTAAGTTGTAATTATTAAGCAATTAAATTCCAATTAGAAACCAATTGAATTGCAATTCTGGGATCTGGGAAACAATTCAGGGAGGTATCTGTATGCATGTAAGGACTGAATGATTCAAAACTGTCGTCCTCAAATGTCAGGAGTTCTGTTCTGCAACGAATAAGACAAAGTAAAAAGATTGAGAACAAAAGGTGTGGGGAATGATGGTATCTTGGTTTCAATTAAACCATACACAGTTTTGCAGAACAAATATGTGGTTTTGCATAAAATAGTTCAGAGGGCATCCTTCACAGTTTGACTCTCCTGATTCTGATGTGCAGGTGCAAGTAGTTACTTATCTTCACAAAAAGCCCGACAATGTATTGAGAATTTTTAGGCTTGGGGAAGCCTGGCCTGCTGTCATTCCATCTTTGCATGTACCAATTCTCCCTGTGTGTGACCATTAGTGGACAAGAAGGCTCATATCTGGCACAGAGGGTCTCAATACAGCTGCATCAGGACACGTACAGCTGTCATTAGGCACAGATTTGTGCATCTGCTGCTGCAGTCAGTTCTCAGTTGAAAGCAAAAATTATGTATTGCATTTGCAGTGCTGAATGGTGTCCTGGCAGTGAAGCAGTGCTTTAAAGGCAGTTGTTTCTGGCCACCAACATTGGGGAAGTCTGACATTATAAACAGAAGGCCAGCTCTTCCAAAGAGGCCAGTCCGCAGGGAGCCCCACGTGGAAAGAGGATGGACAAGTGAGCAGCTGCACATGCAGCGGTCAGAGCATCAGGCTTCCCACCATCCAAAACCCTCTGCCATTAGCTCTTGCGAAGTGAACAGCAGTGCTGGAAAAGTGCACTTGTGTTTGGACTGACTCAGACCTGTACTCCAAGGTAATATGACAATGCACAACCACAAACATGGAACCACAGCTTAGACAACGAAGGAAATTTAAGGCATTCACCTGCACTCTGAAGCTGAATCTCAGATGTAAAAAAAGATTATTAAATCTAAGGATCGTCTGGTGAAATTAGTCTTGCAGATTATGACACTGCTGGGGAGATGTGGTGTGGTGGAGATATTCTGAAGGCAGAAAAAGCAGACATGAAGTGAAGCTGACAGAAGGATTCATATCTGTATGATTTAAACATTAAATAGGAAAGATACAGTGTTGAAGGAAAATAAGGCAGATTTTGGTTTAATTTGGATAGGCATGATTCTGATGTGTTCATGTCTGCTGTTTATATAAAGACTAAAAAGGAGTGATTCCCAGAAATGTCAGCAACTGGAAGGAGCAGAGATGACAGCAAACCGTAAGTTAGGTAAGCAGATATCCCAGTTTGGGTAGGACTATCGTTTTTTTAAAGGTATGCAGGATTTTTCCTGCTTTTCTCTCTGTATTCTCAGGCTTTATTCTTCAGAATTTTTTAGGGCAATGACAGAACCAGAAACAGTAGCCTATCACATGTAATAGGCATGTGACCTAAAGCAGAGGGGTATATGTTGCATTGTATGACATGCCTTTATGAAATAATCCATAGGAATGAATTGCAAACCTTCCTTTTGTGAACAAAAACAACAAAAAATCACATGGTGGTCTATTGCTGATGGCATATATAATGTGGATTTTGTTGTCTCCTTTTCAGGAGTTTATGTTCTCCTGGGAGTTGTATGTAGGGTTTAAGAAAGCACATCCATTTAAGGGCTGACTTTTGAAAAATCTTTTGCATCTTACTTGCATACTTAAAAAGGTGTGCAGGAAAGGGCAGGGGACTGAGCAAGCAGTGAGGACGGACACAGAAAAGACGTCTGGAAGTTTCTGATAGCTACACATGCACAGAACTGTAGAGACAGCATAGTTTGAAATGAGAGACATTTATTGCACAAGGGTTCATATAAAAAAAACACTTTCAGTTTTTTTAATAAATAACACTTTGCTTTGAATTTGCCCTTTGACATTCATAACAAGTTATTAATCAGATCATTAAAAGGAAAAACATCTTGGCAGAACAAAAAAACCCACCCACTCATTATTTTGAGAGGCTTATTTTCAGAAGGGGCAAATTATGGATATGAAAAATGACATATTTTAGCGTGCAGATTAGGCTTTCTCTGAAGAAGAAGAAACATAAATGAAATGTTTGTTAAACTTGTGCCTCTTCAGATTTAAAGTCAATTAGAGAAGAAGGATGTTTTATCTTAAAAATGCAGTAATTGCTCTCTCTTTTCTAATAACAGTAGCTCAGTGCATGCTTTCAAGACAAAAAGTATTGTTTCTTTAAAGCACTACAGATCTCTGGAGGAAAGGATTTCAACACTGATTCCATTTTGTACTGATTCCTTATTAGGACAGATTTGTTTTTAAAAAGGGGAAAAAAAGAAAAGAAAGCAGGCATATCACTAAATCTAACTGCTGGGAAGAAATACAACACGGGAAACAGATTAGTCATTTTATCGTGACCCTGATCTGTTGTTTACAAAAGTATTGTAGTTATAATCTTTAAAATGTTAACAGTTACCAAAAGTTAGTTCATTCAATGGTTGGATCAAGCCTCACTGGAAACATAGCAAATGTGGTGGAAAAAACACGTATTTTGCTGCCTTTGAAAAAATTTTGGATCTCTGAAGCAGGGGAAGCAACACTGCATTATTAGCTCAAAAGTTTAAAGTTATTTAGGAGCATATGTGCTAAGAAAGTCTTCAATTCATAAGCAAAAAATTTCTTATTAGGGTTGCATCCCCTTGTCCCCCATTTAGAAAAGACAACTGCTTTTTCTGTGGTTTCAAAAGTAGCTCTTTAAATTAAATTGCAGAATTAGCCAAGAATGTCCATTAATCTCCATTCCAGCCCATTACCTTTCATGACTATGTAGCCTTTTATGAAAAGATAAAAGATGAAAAGAGAATTAAAAATTACATCACAAAATAGTTTTATATATGATAAAATTTGTCTAAAAGTGAATAGCTAAGGAAATCCAGGACTTCATAAAAATGCTTGGCTTTAAAGACAGTGATGCCAGCTCTGAACTACTAACGATAAGCATGCTAAAGTCAAATGAATATTCCCTTTGAAATACCTGAGTGGAAGCATGCAGCAAGCTCTATGTGGTACTTGAAAATTCAAAGCTCAGAGTAACCTGGAGGTTGTAAATGTCAAATGATCATTTCAGTAAACAGAGATTTGGAGTATTGGGGAGAAAACGTGCAGGTCCTTGGTGAGAGAGATTGGCCACTGACAAAGTTAATGTTTTGCCAAGGATATTCTTGTCTCAGTCTTTCCATAAGCATTGCAGATGAAGCAGAGAATACTGTTAACATTTATGTGGAATAAAGAGTGATGGATAGAGTATATACTTAGTGCACATCTATTAAACTGGATTGCCAAACCATTTCAAATATCATATGGTATCATTATTACTGTGTGGTAGAGCTGTGGTGTATGCAGAATGCCCTGTTCCAGCCAAATATTGTGTGCTTATCGAAAGAAAAAAATTTAGAGGTATGTGTGGACAATTAGAATACTGTGAATCAATGCAAATCAAGTTTTTCCCCTTAGAAAATTCGATCTGTCCTTCAGTAAAGACTAATTTGTGAATCTGTAATAGAACCCTGAAATAAATGTAAACCTCTCCAGCCACTGATAATGCGGAGTGCAGCTCATAAACAGGTATTACAAAGTGCTAGATATTACCCTTTGATAAGTCTCATGGGCATTTTTAGCAGAAACGAAGAATTCATTTTTCATCTACTGGTAAACTATCAATATCCTAGACTATCAATATCTACAGACTAGCGGCATGGTGTAAGTACTCTAAATGGCCAGCAAAAGATGGGATAATAAACTGTTATTTTAGTTCTCAAAGCACATTTGCCTTGAAAGCCATAACCTTTTCCATTGCTTTTGTGTTAGCAATTGATAGGTGTGTCTGGTTTGGTGGAGGAGATGTCACTTTCACTAAGCTCAGTAAAAAAATGGTCACCAGAAGGTACGTGATCAGTGTAAAGAAGCTCACTTTGAAACATGGTACCATGCTGTTAAACAAACTCAATGATTATATTACTGCATTGCACTCACTAAATATTGATGAGCTTGTTATTTTAATGATGGATGTTCTGGCTTTGATACTTAAGTGACAATGGGGGACCCTGTTACTGTTGCCTTGGGAAATCCTTTTTCCACCCCATCCAGGGCCCTACATGCTGCATGAGCGCCGGGACCCCCTCTGGAGTGGAACAACTCACTGCCTCTGTCTCCAGCCCTGCTGACAAAACCCAGGGCCAGGTCAGCAGTTGATTAGCCCAGAGACCCCATTGCCTAGCCCAGGCTTCCAGCACTGTTCTGCTTGGTCTGGCATCTTTGCTTCCAGCGTAAGCTCTTGGTGTTGTGCTGTCAGCGCAGCTAGATCTTGTCACATTGTTTAAGGCATGGTTAGCATAGTTAAAGTACCTTCCAAAGAAGGAGCAAACAGGACCCAGAAGAGACACCTCAGTCTCTGTTGTAGCAGTATGTTTTGAGCTATCTTGGACTCAGGGAGGTTTTAGGAAATGAAGCCTCCCAGCAGAAAACCTTGACACCTGTTTTTCACAATGTTCAGTAATTGTAATCTCTATTTATTGAGTTTCCTTGGTTCCCTCTAGCAGGTGTGTGTTTGTGGGTTTTTTTCTCAAAAAGACTCTAATTTTTCTGGTTTTCATGGTACAATAACTCTGTAGAAATCCAAGAAAGAAAATAGGTATTAGTCATCAGTCAGAAAGTACTGTTGGGAAAACATATGGAATTAACACCTAAATATGTAAACAGCAAACCCTGCTGGGGTTCATCCGATGCTTGAGGGGAAATACTGTTCAAAAAAGAGCAGGTGAGAGCTGAATTCCTATCACCTTGACTCCCGGGAAAAAGTATGGTTATCTGCTGGATATCAATTTAACAATGTAGATGAGACTCATTACATAAACAAAGAGTTTTTCTTTCACTGGGAAGAATGGCCCTTGCATATGTTATGCTAAAGAAGAACTAGTTAATGAGCAGTTACACACATGGAGTAGTTCTGTGAGTTTTTTGTCAATAAGGAAATGCTCTTTCAGTTTTTGTCCAAGTACTTATTCCAACATGTCTGTCAAATACTACTTACCCTTAGAAATTTGTCTTCAACGCTTTTCTCGGTATTTATTTCCCCTCTTTCTTCAAATTCCGTACGCAGGAATAAATAGCAAAGGAAAGAATTAACATTTTTACTAACGTTCATGGGTGTGCAACTCCATTGCTTTAGAGACGGCCTTCCTTTCACACCATACAAATGTACCATCCTACAGGATGTTTAAAACATTTGGTAGTGGCACTGTAAAGTCTGGACCTGCTGTGAAATGTGACTTTGCAAAAATAGTAGTAAAAGTGTTCCATATTTATTGCTTTTCTGCTTTCCAAACTTAGACCAGCTTTCAAAGAATGGAGAATTTTGCTATAATTTTAGCTTTTAGAAAATATATAAAGAAGTATAATTTTAGATTCAAAGGAGTTTCTATTTTTTGATACAAACTACAACTGTAACTCAAATTTGCTTAGTTTTTTTCATGCTGAATGAATCAGAAGAAAATCCATATTTACAATCAGTGAAAATTTGAATGATATAGAACCCAAATGTTATACAGAACAGAAAGAGCAAAATTTTGAATCAAGATTTTGGAAAATCTCTATTCAGAAGTGTGACTGCATTGTAAAACATTTCTTCTTCAATTTGCAATATTCATAGTAACAGACTAAAGAAGCTGTATACTTTCTATTTCATGCCCATGTCCTTGCTGTGAGATGCACTTAACATTTGAGAAATACTTGGCAGCTGAACAATACTGTTCCTATTTTTGTGAAAGGGCATCTCTTGGAGCATTGCAGAAATGCTGAGAAAATGCAGTCAGCAAAATAACATATTTGGTATTTAATTCAGATGAATGCTTATGTGAAAAGTGCAACACAAGAATAAATACTCCATCCATTTAGTAACTATCTGAGAAATGTTAAAAAGTGATGCAGTTTTACCTAGATGTCCCATCCAAAAGGTAAGCTTGGGCAGTGGTTCTGTCATGAAACATAAATTAAAGTGAAGTAAAAATGTTAGCAATACGCAGTCATAGTGGCCCCCTTTCTTATCCACCCCAACAGGCAAAAACCTTCATCAAGACTTTCATCATCTCATATCACATTTACTGTAACAACCTTTCCCCAACGAATTCATTTTTCACCACTCATATCTTCCCAGAATGCTATTGCAAAATTCATTTCCACATCAGTTTTGCGTCCCTACGTGAGCTCTCCCTTCTCTGTCACGTCCTGTTTGAAGTGGGGCCTGTGTTATTTTACATTTCACACTGATACCTGGGACAACAGTACTACCTAATCATATAAAGATTAAAATGTTCCATGAAACAGATATGAATGAACCTGTGCTATCAGTTTCATTTTGAGATAGTTGTGATCTGTATTAACTCATTCTAATCTTGTGTTGTTGGTTCATATTTGCAGTCCACACTTCATAAATTTACAGATTTTGAATTTTGTCTTTTAAAAGCGTAGCCTTGAAATAATACATTATAAAACAATTTCCATTGCCTTTGCATGTTTCAGGTTTCTGTATGAAGTTTCATAAGGTAAATAGCTTTATCAGCTTGCTTTCTAAGAGATTTTTTTGTAAAGGACTGGTTTTAAGAATTGCTGTCACAGATAGTTATCTTTAAATACATCTGTTATAAATATAATGTTATCTAAGGTTGTATGCCATGAATAAATACTTCCGCTTGTTTCAAGACTTTTGCAATTTTTAATTTGAGCCTGAGTGAAAACATTTCTCTCCTCTCCCACCTTCACTGTATATGTAAATGGGTGTGTATATCTATATATTATATTTATATTGGCTAATTCCATATTGGCCAAAGTGCTGTATACTGCCACTTACACTTTTAAATTCCAGAGACTGTTTCATGCTTGCCAGAATTTTTATACCAAAGGTTTTGGGCTGAGTTACATTACAGGATTGAGGTCAGTAAGTTCTGTTTTATCAGTGTTTCTGAAGAAGCTTTTCCTCCAGGAATTCTGTGGCAGCAATGCCCTGGTTTGTCCCACCATGACGTTGTTTCAGTTGTTCTATTTTGCATAGTAAGTTACAATTTAACCTTTAGGAGTTGTTTAATTATTTTTATAGCATTCTTTAAGATTTTTCTGTGGATTAAGAGAGTTTCAGGAAAAAGAGATACTAAAGACCAACTGTTCATTTAAAGCCCTGGAATTCACCAGGTCATTTCACTGGTAATAATATTTTCACAATTACATCACAGTAAATAATTGCCATTCCATATTTCATTGAAACAGGTTCTATTTATTTGTAACATTAGTGCCAAAATATCTAAATTTATTATCTATGAATTTTAGAAGTCATCTGTCATCCTTTACTGTTTTAGGCCACAATGCCGTGTCTGTGATTTACAGTATTTTAATTCATGTCCTCATTGCTGAAAAAAGGTTTATTTCCTATAATCCTTCCCAACTTTATTACGTATATTCTATGAAGAACATAAAGTCATAAGCATATAATGAAATCTTAATTTCTACTTCCACTAGGTAAATCCCTCCAGCTTCTTCTGTGTCCCCACTCAACTGTCCTATATGGCTTCATAATTAAAACAAGTGATAAATATGATAAGAAGTGTCCATATCTTTTTCTTATGTGTAATCTTATTGTTTATGGTTTTTGCTACTGTTTTCCAAACAACTGAGGAGTCATTATTTTAAGTTCATTTCTGAAAGTGTCCCCCCAAACAGCTTTCTTCTATGTTCTGAATAAAAGAAGATATCCTGTCATTTTCAAATATTTTTCCTTCTCCTTAGTTAAAGTAGTATGTCTTTCTGTTAGTTGTTCTAGAATTCTTTATCTCATGTAAATGTTTTATCTTGCATACAGGCCTTCTTTGTTTTCTAAAGCTAGTTTACTTTTAGTAAACTTTAGTTATAATCATTTTTTACCTGAATGCCAGCATTTTGATGAAAATGTTTCTTTAAAAATATTCCTTAAAGAAAAAAGGCTTACAGATTGTTGTATCTAAGCAGTCCAGTCCTCACCTGATTCGTATATCAAAGCTGTGTTTGTCTGGTGGAAGAAGCCTAATAAGCGCCTTGTTGCACTTCAAGACCAGAGTGCATATTTTTACCTACACTAAAAGATAATATCTAAAGAGGTAACCATCTGATGGAGAAGGCTTCTGTGGTTTTTAATTATGAGATTCTTCTATTCCTTTTGTGTTATTAGATCCCTCTCTTTTATTACATATCAAAACAGGCATTTCCAGACTCTGAAGTATGCTGGCTTCCCGGCCTCTAGTCTCTGCAGGGATATATTTGAAAAAATCCATTAAACTATGTCAATTCCTGAGTATCTTGGGGCAAGGGCTTAAGGCTCAGGAAATGTTGAAAGGTCAGGGAAGGTCTGGCTCTTCTTGCACTTACTGAAATGTTTGAATAGTGAACATATTTGAATGCTGGGCAGACGTTTGGTGCATTGTGACATTTTAAGTGAATTCCAATTAAAATACAGATATACTCTAAAGGTAGCCTGCTAGTATCTTAATAGTGTTACAAAAATTATTAGGCAGAAAATATCAGAGTTTCACATGTAAGTTTTTGGGATATCCCTCATCTGAAAATATCTCATATAAGAGGTAAAAAAGCCACTTTATCACTTCAGGGTTCTTTGCTCTTCATAGAGCTCTGTGGTTTGCGTTGCATAAAGGGATGTTGCTTTTCTAGCTACATTTCTTTTTATTGCTTTAGGTAAAATTTTAGACTTGCAAAGTATTTACTTTGTAGTAGGAAGTTTTTAAGAAATGTAACCACTTTGCCATTATGTGTGCAACAAGCAGGTTGGGAATGAAGTGAGATTTGTTTGTCTAATATTAGGCAATAAAGTAGTATAACATGCTGGTTTTGGCATATTTGGAACATAAATAATAAATCTAATTTTAAAGCTATTAGCGTTAAAGGGTAATTCTCTTAGTGTTAATCTTTTAGATGAAACTCATAGTTTTGTTAGAGGATCATCTAGCTTCTTAGAGGGAGCTGACAGAAAGACATGGGAATTCTGCATTGAATGTTTCCTAAGGAATTGCTGTTATTCAGTCAATGTGTGTGCATGCGTGTGCATCAATACCATTTAAAAAATATGTTCCTCCAAGTTTCAAGGAATAAGTGTATAGGTGAGAGACCATATTAGTGCCTTGAATGAGGGAAAACTTGCAACATTAACTAAACTACATTATTAGGCACCAGAAAATTTATAAAGGGAACATTATGAATGCCTCCAATTATAGAGAAAGCTTCGGAGTTCATTCTACATTAAATTACTTGAAATCTATCACTAATATCAAAGCCAAAGGAAAGCTGGCTGCGTGAGTTGTTCTAGTTCTCCTCGTAAGGAATTGTGGTATTGGCTCTTTGTCTGAGTCAGGATCTTGTGCGTTTTAATTTGAACACATCTAACAGAGAACTACAGAGAAGACACAGAGCCTTCCCTGTACTTCTTTCCCCTGTTGGCTAGTATATTCCAGGTGTCACCATCTTACCAGTCTTCTTCAGCCATTGTAGTAACTACCACCTACGCAGGGGTATTTTTGTATAGCAGAAGGTGGATGTCCTGAACACCAAGACTGCTTTGCACCACAGAAGCATAACCCAGCAGCTAACACTGGACGAAGCATCCATTCCACTTCAGCTTTGGTCCTACCTACTTCTGTGTTTAGAGGACTCTTCTTATGGGTACACCTCCTGAGTGGCAGAAGCTCGGAGTGGAAGGGGCAGTCAAGGCACTTAGGAGGCCGTGTATGGAAGCTCCTGTGTCCTTGTTTGTATTCTGCAAATCCTTATGTCTCTCATTACACCCAGTGACTTAGTAAGCAATATACCCTAAATTATGATATTTTTATTGATATCGTTGTTTATCCTGTAGAATTTACATTTTAATGAATTGAATGCCAGGAAAGCATTGTACTTCTTCCATTTTTTAAAGAATATTAGACTTTAGGGTAAGTATTCTGGATTATCCAAATGGATCCTAAAGCCAGGACAGGAGAAACTGTTGAAGAGTGGCACTTGCACAGCTTGTGGCTGAAACAGAATTATTGTTTCAGAATTCCAGCCATGAAGAAATAGATAATGTGTAGTTCTGTGTGTGACCTGTGCATTTCCCTTCTGACTTCAAATACAGCTCTATGTCACATACTCAGCTGAATATGTTCTAAGATGTAATATATATAAAGTACAATGTGTAATGTATGAAATATAGCAAATTGTTTATCATACCAAAGCATTAATACAATATAACGCTACTAGATAACATTATTATTATTATATTCTATACAACATTAGAAACATTATGTCATAAAAATACACATTATATTATTAGTATTTAAAATATAATGTGTAATATGTGATATCAATATACAAATCCCTGCATGAGTTTTAAAATGAAGAACAGCTGGCCTGAGACAGAAATAAACAATAGTTTAAATCTCATATGGTATATATTTGTGTATCATGCCACTTTTCAAAGTTTCCAAAGTATAATCGTACTGTTTCCATTTAAAACAGTAAGAGTTGTATGGTCAATGCCCGATACAAGCTAGAAAAAATTTTGAGAGTTTTAAAAGACATTTACACAACATAATACAGCAAGAAAAACATCTCTTCACTATTTCCTAGATGCCTACTTTCGTTCCTTCTTGTAAGTTGAATCCAAGTATGATATATTGGAAATATTAGAGCTGTTAGACACTAAATTAAAAAAAAAAAAACACAAATGACACAGAAATCTTGATATTCTGCATTTATGTAATTTATTACATGCAGTATATGTAACTGCTTGTATCAACCAGTCTGGTTGTCACATCCATCGTACTAGTCAGCAGGAATAATGCCGAATTAATATATTAGATGTGGAATAACTGAAAGATAGCACTTTCATATACGTCTCTAATCTGCAACAGTATCCAGTAAGTACTGCCTGATAAAGCAAGCAGGTAAGAGAGGAATTATGCTGCAGGTATAGATAAGTGTATATACTGAATACCTGTGAATTTGAAAGGCCTTTCTACTCAGCTGACAAAACTTTGATCTGCTACAGTGCCTAACATCAGCTCTTCCTGGAATGTTCCTCTGCAAGTTTCCTAGTTTTCACTTGTAAGATGAAGGCATTTTAGTACTTTCTAGGAGACATAAAGACTACAAAGTAGACAAATCGTTAGAGGTGACCATTAGAAGTGATGCTAGAGCTCATGGCTCTCACTATTATACTGCTGTTCCATAACTATGGGCAAGTTACAGTAGGTGCTGACCAGTAAGAACTCTCAGTCTGGATAACTACACAACAAAGATGACCTTATGAAGAGGTGAGCTGGTGAGTGTAGAAGAAGGCTCCATAGATTTCTCAGCCTGATTCTCAACAAGTCGGTTCTCACAAGTAAGCTCTGGTTCCCACAAGGCTTGCTTTGGAAAGTTGACCCATTTTCAGAATATTTTAAAATTTTCACAGAATATTGTAAAGTACTGGCAAAAAGAGGTCAAACCAATACTGGTTAATGAGAAACCCACTTTCTAAGCCTAATGAGCAAGGTAATATTAATTGGAAAAGAGTTCTCACTAGCTGTTTAAGTCCAAGAGCAAACACTATTCAAAACAGCCAACTGAGAAAGTTACTAACAGTGTCCTAATTTCATTGGGGAGTTAACAATAAATAAAAGACACAGTTAAACAAAGTTTTCAAAGATGCCATAAAATACTGGGAAGAGATAACGAATTACTTTCTCCACTTTATCAGGTGATGCTTTGTGTAAATGAAACCATATGTTGCCTGTAACTTACTCTCAAGTTGTTATTTCTGAAGCAGTAATTATTATATGGAGTACTTACTTCATGATCTGAGTAATAAAGCCTTTTTCCTACTTGCCAGGGAGGAAGAAAGGCACTAAATAGAATAGTAATAAAAAGCCAATTCATGTAGAAATGGACAGATGAGAGCAATCAGTTAAAGGACCTCTTTTCTGAGGAACATGCCTAGCTTTGTGAGGAGTAAACGTCTATTTCAGTTCTGATATAGCTCATTCCACAACATCTGGCATGCTTTAGAGGTCAGACCTGTGTAAACAAAACTCTCTTTGTCTTCAGTGTCAGACTGGAATAATTAAACTTGACTTTTTAACAATTTCCTTTAGTACTGCACTAAAATTGTGCAACATGAAGCTATATATTCAGGAACATTTCTGCCAGACCTCTTGAAAAAAGAAATGAAGCTACAACTTCTGGAATTGATCGATCAAAGGGAAAAACAGATTAAGATATCAAATATTCATAAGTGAAAGTGAAAATAATCCAAATATAAGTGATTAAAGCTGAATAACACACTTTATGCTTAACTGAAACACCCTTTATTTGTATTAATACTCAAAATTGACAGGAGAACTACTGAAATGATGAAAGAGTACTCACACAAATAAAGGATGACAGGTCAGACCCTTAGTCTGAACTTGTAGCCACCTAGCAGAAAAAGAGAAATCACCATGCAGATCATTTTTCCGTATTTTAATAAAGGTGGATTGGGCAACAAAATACATTAAAATCTAATGTAAAGCTATGATATGACCCATGAGTAAAGAAACACCTTTTGTTGTTTATCCATTCTTTGAAGGTGGAGAAAACAAGTTCTTTCAATGCCAAATCTTAATCAATTAAATGAAAAAATATGTCATGTCAGTAGTCATTATATTTTAAATATTACTAAGTATTACTAAATAATACTTAGCATTACTAAAAGAATTGATATTTTAAGAGAATAAATCCACTAAGCAATTTAAAAGGTGAACGTTATACATGAAGAACAAACTTGGAATTAAACTATTTTACAAACCGTAACATTAAAAGAAAATGCGTAAATACAAAACATAGTCAAAACAGCTTGTTTAAATATCAGTGGTCTTTTTTATTGTATACAAGTTATTACACTGCTGGGATCTACCTTAAGAACCAAGGAAGCAAAACAGATGAGCACATTAATGTAAAAGACAATTGTCTGGGTTGAATTAAATTTCAATAACAAAATAAATATACAAATTTTATTATGTATTGAAATAAAAAAATGCATTAAATATAAATAATTTCAATTTTCCCATGCTACCTGCTCTAAACAGAGAAGATTCTGTACAAAGACTCTCAAGACTATATTAGGAAAACAAACTTAGTAACCCTTTGTGAAATTTGAAGAGTCTATTTTTGGATTGTATCCTCATCTATGTTAGTGCAGAATAACTTCTGACAGTGACAGAATTTGTGAGGTTGCTTGCCCCCATATATTGATCTCTTGATTTAATGGACGTACAAGTAGAAAAGAGTTTCAATTTTATGTTACCATCCAAGTATTGCAGAAATGTGAGTACATGTTGCATTTAGCTTCTACTGCTGATCGGCATTGAAAACCTGTGGAATCATTAAATTACATTATTGGTATTTTTTTGGTACTAAAAATATGAAGATAAAAAGAAATGCACAAGAATGCATTAGAGGAATTTTCTCTCCCCTAAATTTCTTCGGTCCTTGTTTTTAAGGCTTTGGATGGGTTAGATATTGTTTTGATATAAGTTTAGTAATCTAGATCTATATTGCTGCAGTCTAATATTATATTTATTATTGTTATTACTATTATATTAATATTTAACTCCTCTCTCTGCTCCAGAACAAATGCTTGCCTTAAAAACAATCAGATTTAAATAATGGCAACAGAGGGTTTTTAATATCTATTCTAATTTTATATCTTGCAGTTAACACTTTTATTACATTTCAAAGCTTTTCTGTTGCAACCATGAGAGGCTGAAATTTAAAGTTGATATTCACATATGCCCATTTTCATCTAGCAGTTGAGGTTATTTCAGTTCATATTTAATCCTGATTTCTGTTGCTTCATATCTTATCCTGGTTTTGTATCACTTCAACTAAATAACTTCTTAAATAAAAAAAAATAGTTCTATACTACTTTATATCACTTATGTACTTACAACTACAAAAGTATAAGTCAGGTGGCTCAAAACGTGAAGTGACAAATGAAGCAACGAAAGATATAGCATCCAATAGCAATTACAATAAATGGCTAAACTGAAAATTACTAAAATGAGTATCTCATCACTCATTTTGACTTGCCTGTCTTGTTTAGATGGAGATGTCTCACAGCTTTGCTGTAATTTAGCTTTAATAAGATCTCTATTAAGTAGATGCCTGTTGAACAGACAAGCATTACTTAAATAATGACACTTCAGTAGTGAATTAACTTTCTCCTGTGCAATTAAGTAGCTGTCCATCACATTCATCAACTTACTAAATTGTCTTTCAGTATCTTCATTATTACGTATTAGCCACCCACATTAATTGCTGAGGCAGACCATACAGTGACTCCTTTCCAGGACTAGGGATGAGTCCTTTACATACAGCAGCTGATGATACTGGAGAGGAGGGAGAGGATAGTGATAACTGCTCATAAATCCCAGGACAGGTAACTTTTAGTGTTATGAAGGGCAATGGTATTTACTTGGCTGCTAAAGTAATAAAATGTTAGGTTCTTGTAATGGTGATTTCTATATACAACTGCTTTACTTACCTTGCATATAGGTCTACAAGCTCCATATTCAGCTTCAGTTTTAAGTTAGATTCAGCTTGATTTTATTTTGCAGTGTTTGGTTTGGGATGGAGAACAGGGATAATAGGACAAAGAGCATATGATAGTTTCTTTACATTCTTCTATGTCTCTTATACTAAATGCGTGTTTGCTAAAACCTGGATCACAGAATCACAGTTTTTAAAGGCCAAGTATAATCATGAGTTCATTGATTTAGATATGCCATGTAATGTGGTCCGTGAAGCTTTATCTGTTTAATCCAGAGTTGAGCCAAACAAGTGTATCCTGTTGAAGGAAATTAACATTTAGCCCTCATCTGAATATGATTTTTTGTTCCAGTGACTAGCCACTTTAATTTTTATGGAGAAGTAGCTTATTTTGTATTTCTATGGCTTTAATTTAAAATCATTGCTATTGTGCTTATCTTGGAGGATTTCATTGTTTGTTATCTTTTATTTTCCCCCTATGAGATACAAGTACATCTTAATAAAGTCATCTTTCATTTTTCTTTTGATAAACTAGTCGAACTGAACTGATAAAGTTGTAAGTTTCTATGAGGATTTCTTTTTTTTCAAGTTGTGAAAAAGGGTTTTTTGGTCCCTTTCATACCCTTTCTTGTTAATCAATATTTTTTATAATGATAGCAGAACTGAACATTATAGTCCCATAACTAATACTAATTCTTTTAACTACTCTCTTGGAGTGTAGCTTAGGGCTCCACAGAACTTATCACTTGCATATGAGTTACATAACGAACTATTTGCCTTCCCTGTTTTCTGTTTTAACTTGGTCGTGGGACCAGAATGCTTTCCAGTAAATTTACTTGCCTTTCTTCCATTTGTTTTCAAGGTTCCTAAAGTCTACAATGAATTGCATATTCCAGCAGGTCTTCAGGCAGATGACCAGATATGTATCAGAAGCAGAAACTTCCCTTACAGCTCTAAAACCTTGCCCAGTTTTTCTTTTCCTTTTGCATGGAATTCATTTGAATAAATGAACCTGTCTTTTACAGTTTGTCCCCCCACATCTAATCTGCTTATCAAAGACACCATTTATAGTTAATAGTAAGAAATAGAAATGTGAATAATAGAAATAGATAGAAATAGGGCGTGATACATCTGACCAAACATAGATGTCTACTTCAGAACAAAATTTTTTGGTCTTCAGTAATAAATCCTATTCCTTATGGTTTTGCTCCATCTTAAGGGTCATAGATACCTTTGCCTTCTCTGCCATTCTACCTAATGAGAAATAATGGGTGATGATTGCTAGGCTTTTCCTAGAACAGTCTACAGGTCTTCTGGGGTAGCAAAGGAAAACTGCAAATCTGCCTTAATTTTAAGAATAGTATCTCCTTTAAATTTTTGTGTCCTTTCCTGGTGCTGAGGCCTGTTCCATAAGCACTAAAACCAAAATTACTGCTGTCTCAGGAATAGCTTTTCTTTTTAGTACTTTGTTATTTGGTAGTTGTCTGATTTGCTTCAAAACTGTTTCTGAAAAGCATCATCATTTGGCACACACTTCTGTGCACTGAGCACCTTTCTGGAGGGTATTTTCAAATTACATAGTGTATCTCGAAAAGTTAAGCCAGGCTGAGCAAAGAATGTCTGTTTAGTCCCTTGGTATTCAAATTCAAATATGAAAATTAGGTTCATATAGTCTAATCAGTGAGCATTCATGCATTTTTAATTTTGGAATTATAAAGTGCCTACTGTTTTTCAGGATTCGCAATAGAGAGATACTAAGTTAAGGTGGTAGAAGTAGCAATATTCTCCTTATTAAACAGAAATATATTTTTCCAAAGCTACCGTTTGTTCATAAAGAAATTAGTCATTGTTATTACATTTATATGAAGCAAATTACTACAGTATCTCTGGTAATTTTAAGATAAATTAAAACAAGAAACAAAGAAACAATTTACCACAGAATCTGCATAATAGAATTATTCAATTAACTAAGAAGAGCAAAATATCCCTCTATTCCTCCTTTTAGGCAATAGCCTAAAGGGGATCCTGCCACTTATTGAACCATGTATAATTAGTTGTAAAAGCTTGGACAATAGGATTTAACTTTTTTTCAGTAGGACAAATTTATGCTTAAGCATAATTTGGCAGAAGTGAATTGCAGAAGGGCAGTACTGGAAGAGCAGCAACATGAGCTTCATCCTCCAAGAAACACATCTGAAAATTTTAGATTAGTACAAGTCAAATGGTAGGATGGAAGAGACAGGCAAATTTAAATATCTGGCACATGGGCCACGTAAGTTCTTGCAAAATAGAACCAGCTCCTTGAATTTCACGTTTTGTGACAGCAAAAAGACCAATGTTCATTTCAGTCATATATTTGGAGGCTGTGTATTAAAATTAATAGCCAAAACTTCTGAATGATTTTTACTCTCCCAGACAAAGCTGCTAAAATAGTTCAGCTAGCTTATTCTACACTTTCATAATCATGTTTCTGGGATAATCTAAATTTGTGCTATTAACTGAGAGAAGAGGTTTCTTTTCACTGCAGGTTCATTAGTTGTAACCTCAATTTAGTTCCCATTTTGATCTCCAAAAGAGATGTACAATAATCTATAAGAAATTTCTGGAAACTTAGCTCTGCGCAGAATTACCAATATTATTAGCAGCTGGGGCTGTTGACCAAAAATCTTCACAAGCCCCACTTTGACAACAGTTTGATTCTCCCTGGGCAAAATGGCGTAAATTATTCTACTGGTATTTTTGCCATATCTAAGTATCCATCACCTTTCCTCAAATGAAAGTTGCAGTTTAGTTAATCCTCTCCCGTTCTATATAAAAAGCCTTGAGCACTTCCCAGCTGGATGTGATAAGCACAAACCAGGAGGTTTTCAGGCCCTCTGCCTCTCAGGGAAGTAGATCATCCTGTTACTAGTACTTCCCTTGAAAATCTCAGAGAAAAGTACAAAATTCAAATAAAAATGTATTTATCCAGATGTATTTGTGAGGCATGAAATGTTACTAATTCCGTACTGTCCACATAAGCTTAAGAAAACTGGAAAAATGATGACAAACTCTAGTCCTAAACTTATCCTTGATAATATATGCGCAGGGAACACGATTGCTAAGTCCAGCAAGGAAAGATTGAAAAATGGAAGCTAAGGCTGAATTGATATGAATTCAGGTTCAAATACACTGTATTTTAGCATGAGTAATCAGATACTATGTCAAATTAATGGATCGTTTGTCAATAACAGTCACAATGTTCTCCTAAATGGTAGTCACAGTACAGGATAATTCTCACTTTAAATAGGAGTCAATGCCTATTCTATAACTTGATCTAGGAAGGGGATCAGATGAGGCAAAACAGGTGCTTTCTGGAGTTAACTCATTCTACAAATGTCTAAATTGTGTATATGGTACTCTGGCCATAGTGGTAGGACTAGGCTGTTGAACAATGACGGGGATACCTGTAAGATAATTACTGTAGAGGGGAGGAATGATAATGGCTTAAATGGAACCAACAATGAAAACAAACAAAAAACCCCAAACAAACAAAAAGTATTTACAGCTCAGCTTAATTAAACTAAGGAGTAGGTAGAAGGCCATAAAAATCTTCATTTCATGATAGAAAGACTAACTGGGGCCATATAAGTAATTATTTTAATTAAATATCTGAGTCTACATGGTGATAAAATAGCAATATATATGAGAAATTACTGTTTTGTTAAGTTTTCACAGCTCTCTACATAGTCACTGGAGAGCTACTGTTAGAAGTACTCTACTATTAAATTACATTTTCACTGTTAATATCCTATTTTAAACCCTTACTTAATGAGGTTAAATTTCAGAAAAATATAAAGGCTATAATTCAAAAGTAAGTTTGTAAAGCACTCACATTTTACTAATAGTTGGAATTATTTTTCAAGGTTAACACTGTCAAACACTGTCCAATGCCTCAACTAAGTTGTGTTATGTTTAGCTCTTTTCTACACACCGTTAACCAAAAACATTAAAAACTGTAAAGTGCATAGCATTAAACATCACACACTTTATTTTAACATAGCGGATATTGAGTTTAAAGTAGCAATCGCAATTCATCATCCCATTATTTCCCACTGTCTGCAAGCTCCATTTACCATCTTGTCTGGTACATTTCAGGTACGCAGACAGGAAACCCAATCCAGTTCAGAAGTCCAAACTCGTCTGTTTTTGTAACTTCATTGTGCTCCAGTTTCCTTGTGCAACTCATTATATTTGGCATTTATCACGTAAGTATATTGTGACTATTTGCTTCACAAAAACTAATCACACATCATAGGCAAGCTTATGAATTCATAAGGTAGTTTATATATTCATAAACTGTGGTTTGTCTATTGCTGTACGTACTATTGTATTATGGCATATGACTCAGGCTGCTCTTGCTCTATGTAGTAAAGAAACGGGATGCCAGCTCAGAAACAAGTTACTAAAAATGTGTCAAGTGGGTCAGTTGGAATATGAAGCCAAAAAAAGGAACCACTGCGAAACTATTCTGAGGGAGCTGGTCTGTGCTCACAGAAGGAGCCTGCGACCTGAAATACGTATCCCTGTAACACTGCAGACCCGCTGCTTCTGGCTTCTCGCTGCCTGGGTGACAGGGTAGGGTATGTCTGTGGTCTC
Organism: Larus michahellis; assembly: GCF_964199755.1. Classification (NCBI taxonomy): domain Eukaryota; kingdom Metazoa; phylum Chordata; class Aves; order Charadriiformes; family Laridae; genus Larus; species Larus michahellis. The sequence goes on from NC_133930.1 coordinate 25,904,587, forward strand.
TCTGCGTGGAACAGACATTTTTTGGCTGATAAGAATGGCAATTCATTTAAAGTCACATTCAGCTCCTGCAGGCTGCTTGGCTTTTGCTTAGTATGGACTCTTTACCTACCAAGTCTGTAGTCAGTCTGTGCTGACAGAAGTTTCTAGAAATACCCCAAGACAACCAGTAATAGCACTTTACGGCACGTGCCTGTCTCATTCTGCACTTTCTGCTTAAATGCCTGAGTTATTAACATTGCATTAATAGGATCTATTTGGATTGTTCATCTCCAGGGTTTCTTAAGAAAGAAGTGAATTTGGAAGTGCAAAACTGCATTAGCTGGGGTTTTCTTCAGTTATTAGTCCACAACTGATTTAATATTTATGAGAAAATGTGATTCTTTTACTTGGAAAATGTGAAGAAAGTTATTAAGTTAACATAAGCCGGATAGCTAGTGTTTTAATACATGTAGTGAAAATTTTCAAGTAAAAAAACTGAACTAATGCTATCTTCCTCATGCAAAATTTGCACTTTTATTACATACTGTCTTCATGCTCTTACTGACATGAAATAGTAGGATAAAATCATAGAGATTTCCGAGTATTGCCAAATAGACTACTTGAAATCAATTCTTCTTTACTTTCAACTATAACAACCTGAACACCCATTGGAATGCAGCGAATGGCTGACAAGCCAATCAATGCTAGAAGGACCAACCAAAGGCTAACTTTATTTTGTTTGGTATTTTGCAGTGTGTGAGACTTCAATTACAGATCATATGCTGTGGCAGGGATTATGTACTTACAGCATCATTCCTGTGAGCAAAATTGAACTGATGCGATTCAGTATGAAGACACCTGAAGAAAATTAGTATAGCTGATACAGGGCTCAACATTGTTCAGTTTTCATGGTGAACACAGATTATCACAAAATAACTGCATAAGATGATGCTCTAAATATTAGACGGCTCCATCACAGAAAGGTTACGTCTGTCACATAAATGAAACAGAAAAAAGTAACTTATCCATAGGATTTCAGAAAACTAATGGCAAGTAATTACTTAAAATTTCAAACTCCTCTGAAGTAAATATTATTCTTCATACAATAATTTTCTCACTGACAACACTAATGTTCAGATTACATGTATGAATGGCAATTTGAAAAGGAAGTGAAGTCTGTCGTTCACTGCAGTTCCTGCGAAAGGTTTTCAGGCCACAACATAGGATAAAGTTAGTTCCCTTTCTGAAACTTGTATTCGTGCAAGCAATCCTCACTCACATTAATAACTACATTAAAGTTAATGAGTCTACTAGTGAACATACACACAAAGCCACATCCCACTATGTTGGTCATCTCAGATGATAAAAAGAGATGTAGGATGAAAAAGATAGTTCTCACATTGGACACTGTGAGTCTGTGTTACATGTAGGTCTGTGAAAATGTGTGTTTAAAGCCTACACTGCTGCCTTTTAAAAAATCAAGAATCACGTTTACATAACTATTGGAAGATTAACATACGGATAATATTTTGAACATAGTCATCTGACTTAGGTCCGTATGTAAAGCAATGCTAACATTTGCATTAAACCAAAATTGTTCATAGTCCCCTTAAAAAAAATTGCCATTGATAATCCTTCTGCTAGGTTAACCAGGAAATGTGTGTGTGGGTCCCTATGGAAATAAATACAGGTAATGTGTCGCTAAGTATCATGTTCTCCATGATACTTAGGAATGGAAAAATTCTCACAATATTAAAAATTCAAATATTTTAGTAGACTCAAGTATTTCTTCCCTATCACTGTCTATTTAAAAAAAATTAACCACTTAGTACTGTTTAAGACTTAATAGTGTCTGAGGGTAGAGCTATTCTTGGCTTTTACTCATTAATTGCTTAGCTTGCAGAGAGCAAGAAATAACTCACAAAGCAGTCCCAACCCACACAGAAAATCACAAGATTCAATGCAGGGCAGGTTAAAGCCAGTGACACGTCCCACAAAACCAGCTTCACTGTGCATACTCTGGTATCGTAAGTGCATGTAAGTGCATATAATAGTATTTTGTCCGGAGAACAAAATATTAACAAGACACTGCATCCCCTCTGAAATCCTAAAATCTGTTGGATAAATATTAATAACCCACCCTAGTCCATTGTAAGTCAATTCGTGGCTACCCCCGTTGTCCACATTACATTTTTACAACTAATCTCACTTTTTGTAAATGTATTCCTATGTCAGACATAGAAGAGGAAACGAACAATTTTATCGCTTACCTTGGAGTGTGACAGGAAGTTGTTCAGTAATGTGGAGTATTTGCTGGAAGTTTTGTGTGAAAACATCTACCTCTTGTGTTCAACGTTGGAACTGCCACAGACAAGGCTAATTTTCATTAACCAATCTAGAATAAAACTGAATAGCTATTATTTCCTTTTGACACCGATTCATACTAATAATACAGGTCTTTGTAGTGGAAAAAGAATGTGGATCTGCGGACAGTCCTTTATGGATTCTAACCCGAAACATTCTATGATTCTATGATTTACACATCAGGGCACAGCTATGGCTGCTTGCTCCCAGGGAATAGGGCCAGGCCAGGAAATCAGTCCATGTAAGAGAAGTTTCAAATGGATTGGTTTGCCAAAGCAAAGTTTACTTCAAAAATCACAAAGTAATTTCAAGTGGGAAAAAAAGAAAAAAAGTGCCTGATGAATATAAATTTTTATTTGCCACTTGGAGGCTTAGAATTTTAGTTTACATTAAATGGGTAAAAATGAGTAAACGATATCAAAATCTTTAGCAAATCAAATTTGATGTCTTTAACCTATGCATTGTGGAGAGAATAGAAAGGTTTTCTATTGTGTACTCCTCCAGCCCTTCTTTGAAAACAGTGTTTTCTAGTTAATTTTATTTCTGACTTCCCATTTTCTGTTCCATGCAGCTTTTCTAATACTTTTTCCCCTTACTGCTGTAGAAGAGATTTTCATGTAGCACTTCCATGTCACAATCTCGATTACAGGAATGCAAAAAAGGCCATAGTGGGTCAGAACAAGAGGCCATCTCTTCGCCTTCGTTCTCCAAAAGCAGAGTAAGAGTAGAGCAAAAATAAATAATACTTTTGAGAGCTCCGCCAGATTTTTCTCAGTGTTTGGTGTCAAATTTTCTCTGCATTTCTTCATATGGGAAGTTGAGTGCCACTCAGAGGGATGAAAAAAAAAAGCAAACAACGTACAGAAAGAAATTAAGAGCAGTATTGATGAAAATCCGAAGTGCAGGAGATGTCCTCAGGCAGCCAGACTATTCAGTTACTATGTAGCTTAAAGCTTAAAACTATTGCTGTTTCTGGAAGCCTGAAAGTTTGTCTCCATTTAGAAGTGTTTTACTGGTGTACTCTGTTCTGGTGTTTGTAACTACCTACCCCTTAAAATGAGAGTGCCTGAATTTATACACCTTAATTCTTTAGCGAGGGCTTGGGAAAAAATAGCCTGCTTTTAAAGGTACTAATTCTGATTAAATTAATTTTTGCTGGAAAAGGTGTAAGTCCTCATCTTTTTTGAAAATTGAGCTCTTAAGCAACTAGATTGGTAAAATGCAGATAAGAGGCAAAAAGCTGTCAGCCATCAGAAGAACCAAGTGTGAATGGGAGCTTGAGTGAATATACAAAGAGGACTTCTAGGGACCCAGATTTGCTGAAAAAGTGGCCTGGAAACTGTGCAGGAGGAAACTGCTATTTGGTCTTTGTCTCTCTGTTTTCAGGGAATAGGATATTGTATATAAAACTGCATCAAAGAAATGCCTTTCTCAAAGCAAAATGAAGGCTGTTTGGTATCAAGGGTGAAATCTCTGGTCCTTTCATCCTCCCCAGTTCCCCCAACCCCACATCTAAGTGAACACGTGCATGGGTGGGGTAGTGCTCTACAATGCTCAGTGTTATCTTCTGGCCTGGAAGAAAAGCCCAATACACAAAACTCTGCTGAGGAGTACCAGATGCAGACCACCCTGGCCTTTGTGTAGGTGTGGTATTCCCTCTTGTCCCAACTGCATTCCTCATTCCACTCCCATACTCCCACTATCCGGACTAGTATGCCAGGTTCATCTACGGCATATGCTCAGTTCTACAGCTTCAGAATAGTTGACACTCCTTTGGTGTGTAGAGCTGCTCCTTTTGTACAGCACTGGCCATTATTTTGACTTTGCTTATCCCATTTATTTCTTCTTCTAATAAACATAAGCATGAAAAGCCTTGATTATTGGGTAGCAACTCAGACCAGTGACAAGCAAGTATCTTTAACTGATGAACAATCAGCAAAAGGGGGTAATGGAAATGCAGCTGTCTTCTTTCACTAGCATTTCTTGACTTAGTCACTAATGATAAAAAGAAGGAAGAAATGCAGACATCAAAGGCCATAGAAGCAGAAATTTTCTGATGAGAATGGTGTCAGAAGGTTTGCACGACATAATGACAAATCTTTTAATGCTATACCAAGGTCTGAAAGGAAGTACAGTATGTCTAGAACCTCTACTCTTCTTAGTTGCTGGTTGCTTTTCTAATGTTTGAGTAATACTCCTATCTCGAAAGGCACTATTTCATTTCCAATGAACTTTTGTAAGAAAGCTTTTCTCTTCTGAGTTCAGTTTTGGAAGAAAGAGGTATAGAAGGCAAAATAGGATTTTGTCTCTTCAGCATCATCATCTGATTTCATATTTCTTTCATACATAAATGAATGACTAAAGTAGCTTGGAATCTAGAATCAAAACCCTAGATCGTAGTTTACTGCTACAGAGGAAAAAGAATTTCTGTGTAAGTCATATTGGCTGTTTTGACTGAAGCGATGAGGAGTGAACTGCTTTGTGGAGCACAGGATCTAAGAACTGTGCAGCACCAAAGCCTTACAATTGAAGGACTAGAAAACCAGCAAGCTGGGACTTGGTGTCCCTGAGAGCAGAACAGATGGGTCATCCTAGATATAACATCCTAGGTATAACATCTCAAGTACATTTTAAAGATAGCCATAATAGGAGTGAACACACATTTTCTTTTGCAACTTCAAAGGCAGAAATGGCAAACAAGACTTGAGGGAATAAATAAGACTGAAAACAAAAGATGTTTCTGTTTTTCTCTTGAGTAAAACAGGAAACCTCACTTGAAGTTTCAGCTTTTGTGATCAGAATGGGACGTGTAGCCTGACTGGCCTCATATGTGGCATTCTTCCACTACAGATGGGGTAGGCTGGTATGTTCCTGTTTTTTAGAAGAGGAAACAAAACCAGAAAGGTAAGCATGACTTTAATTCCCATTCTATTGGACTACAAGTCTTGGGTAGGAGTTGAACCATGCCATTAGGTGATACATGTGCTAATTTCTTTCATTATTCTTGTTATTTCTTTTGTATTGCATTGAAATTCCTAGATACAGTGTATGGGCTGTTAGTGCTCCACAGAGCACTTCTGAGTGGTTTGTTCAAACTTGGCTTATCCCTTGCAGTTTCTCATTTTTCAGCTGCTGAACTGTGTTATAAGACAGCAAGATATGCATACATTTATGTAGCTGGAATAGGAATAGTGAACTGAAATATATCACATAAGAACAGTTGCACCTGCAAAGGTCCATCTAGCTCCAGATACTTAAATATAAGTATCTCTAGTACCAGATTCTCATGGAGTAGTATCAGAACAAGGAGAGTATGTAATAGTACTTCTCTTCTCTGTAATCAACTTGTGGTTCAGGAACTTCCTCAGCCAGAGATGTTATCTTTGTATTTAATAACCTTTTCTTCCATTAATTTGTCTTTTTGTTCTTTGAACTCATGAAAACTTTTGCCATCAACAATATCCCATGGCAACTATTAAAACCCACATTTCAGTTGTGCTGTAGGAAAAAAAAATCCCTTTATTTTGGACATACAATCTACCGGTTTCATTTGATGCCTCCTAGCAGATGAGAAAATGAGTCATGTTCTCTGTGCAATTCATGACTTTAAAGATCTCTATCATAAAACAGGCAGATCTTCAGCAAATGTCTCTCTTCTAGGCCGCAGAGTTCAAGTCTATTTAGGTTTTTTCTCATATGTAAGTCATTCTTTATCTCAATCTGTCTGTATCATTTCAAGTTTTCTTAAGTGCATCATGAGGTGTACTGACCAGGACTACACATAATGTGTCTTTAAATGCAGCCTGCATTATAAAAAGGGTTGTGAATTCACACGCAAAATAGCTTTAACAATAAAAGTTTGTAAATATGCACTATATTTCCTTTATTTCAGTCTTCAAAATAATAAATGAGAGAAATCTACTTTTCTTACATAACTTTTAAAGAAGTTCCTTCTTAGACGTATGAAAACATGACATACTTTACAGTGATTCAGTAGCACTGAATAAGTGCAATAAGGTGCCTAAGCAGTAGCACGAACAAAAATCAGAGATGCCGTCTGATATTTTCACAAAAATGTTAATGTAAAATTATTATTTTTAATTTATAAATTCATAGTTTAAAATTTAATATGATCGTAGTTATAAATACCATTACATCTTAATATTAAATTAAATTAATGTAATTAAAATAATCATAGAATCATAGAATCTTCATGGTTGGACCTTTGAGATCATCGAGTCCAACCAAACAACCTACAATCTCTGCCACTAGAGCATGCCCTGAAGTGCCACATCTAGATGTTTCTTAAATACCTCTAGGGATGGTGACTCAACCGCCTCCCTGGGCAGGCTGTTCCAGTGCCTGACCACTCTTTCAGTAAAGTAATTCTTCCTAATATCTAATCTAAACCTCCCCTGCCGCAACTTCAGACCATTTCCTCTGCTCCTGTCATTATTCACTTGGGAGAAGAGGCCAACGCCCACCTCTCTACAGTCTCCTTTCAGGTAGTTGTAGAGGGCAATGAGGTCTCCCCTCAGCCTCCTCTTCTCCAAGCTACACATGCCCAGCTCCCTCAGCCTCTCCTCGTATGACCTGGTCTCCAGAGCCCTCACCAGCCTGGGAGCTCTCCTCTGGACACGCTCCAGATTGATTATAAATTTAATAATAATTTTATAATTGTAACACTTATAAAAATAAATGTATTTTAAAAGAAGAATTTTCACATAAATTCTCTTCACTTTGGATTCTCTACATTTTTTAAGAAACAAGACATACATCTCATCTGAGAAATAACAGTTAATTATAGGAAAAAAACCCTTCAGATTTAATTAACTAAATAAGTGGACTAGCTTTAGAATCACAGTTGTAGGGTTCTGAGAAACCCTTATCTCATTCCAAGACAAGCCAGAGATATTGTTCAACAAGAACAAAAGTTTCCACAGCCTTTGAAGTTCCAGGTTAGAAATGGTCACTATTCAGACATGACTGCAAGGGGAGTCTCTGACAAAAGAAAGATGGGTTCATTTTTTTTCCTAGTCTGAAATAATCTTCTGTGGATCCAGCATTATTTCCAAGATAAATCTTTCAACTTCCTCCTTTGTGATTTGCCAGAAAAATAATTTATTGGCCTTTTCACCCCTTTCATATACAAGTACACTTGAGTGTAGGAATTGCTTACAGACCTGATTCTGAGCCAGTTCATTATGTTCTTTACAGAAACTATTTATGAATTATCATACATTAAAAAAAATAAATTCCAGTAGGATAAGTAATGTAAGTGTTTCACCCTAAGGAAAATGTGAGGAGTTAACTGTTTCTTGGCATCGCACCTCTATTTTCTCACTTTTTTAGTCCTCCGGTAAAAGACTCTCCTATGTTTCTCCTCCAAATCCTATTACATTCTGATGAAGAATTTTATTTCCTGCGATCACTACCAGCTGAAAGAGCCCTCGTGTTTTTCTGAGCCTTCATTTCTCATTTTTGCTCATTCTCATTTCTAAAGAGAACTTTCTCCTTTATTATTTAATAACAGGCTTCACTTCAGATTTTATTTTTACATTATGGGTCTGCTTCTATTACAGTCTGATTAGTTTGTGTCCTCAAATTGCACAAAAAAGCTAGAAAAGAAGTTAAATCTCCTTGGACAGGGACTTTTTTATTGCATACTCTTTTCTCACCCTAAGGGATAGGACACATGCTGAATGCTGCAGAAGTAAGAAGGTGGTATGTTGGAAGGACATTGTGCTCCAGCTACAGTGGAAAGTATTTGGATGCCACACTCATTCAATATCAGTAAAACCTGTTCCCATACTGCTGTAAGCTATACCAGGACTGATGCATACTTGACCCCAGGTGAAGGAAGTCACAATGTACTTACATTTAACCTTCTCCCTGCTTATGGACCAGTTGCTCAAAATTGCCTAATTTCTCTTTTTATTGTTGTGGACATTTTAATTGCTGTTTACTCAACAGTAAACTGAATTCAAAACTCAGGAACTGAATAGAGGTTCTCTAGGATAGGTGTATATTTCTGTATGCTGACTAGAAGATACAGACACATTCCAAGAAGAACTAATCATCCTGACAATCTTTCTATGAATATTCATCCCTTTATTTCTGCCAAACAGCTCACTTGCAGTACCAATAGAAAGCGAACACAAACACAAACATGTATTATCCATTCTAGTACAGTTTGAGGGTAGAACATGGAGGATGTGCAGGTGCACAAGAAACATGAATATTGAAGTCCTTAGCAAGTGCAACCTGATTTTCTTTTAAAACTCAGGAACCAGTAAGACAGTTGGACTATTTCCAACTGTCAAGGCATGTATTTCAAAGGCAGCCTACCTCAGTGGGGTTTCTAGATAATGGCTAGGAGGCAGCACAATAAAGGAGATGTTATAACAAACACATGGACCATGTACATGTACCTCCTTCTTAAAGCATTTAATCCAAACTAGCTTAAAAATACCTTTAAATAAATGTGCTAGCTTACAAACTTTAACTAGTGAACTGTGAAATACTAATCAAGGCAGAAAAACTTCTGTTTTAATCTGTCAATTAAGGCAATTCCCTGAAGAAGTCTGGAGCCAACCTCAACACAGTAACCTTACCCAGTCAGATATGTTACAGTACAAATTGTTTATATAGGCACAAGGTTTTAAAATGTTTAAGTTGCATTACTTAAAACAGTCAAATATTTTGTTCTACTTAGATAGACCCTGTGCTTGTCTAGATTAAGAAAAGCAGAAGAGAAATTGGGAAACCCATGCTCACAGTCGGTATGCTAATAGATCCAGGGGGAAACGTGGAATTGATGTGAACAAGGTAGATCAAGAGTGAATCTGTAACTTGTGACTGCATTAGAAAGGCACTTGTGGCTAGCTGGGGTATTTGGGAGAACCCACCACGCCTAGCAATTTCTCCTCCTAGTTAAGATAAATCTCCTGAGATACCATAATTTTTTCTCATTCTATAGCCTTATGTGGGTTTTTTAAACTAGGATACAGTGCAGTAAACATTTGAACGTTGCTTTGAACATTTTGAACTCATTACTTAAGTTCTGCAAGCATTACATATGACTGGGAATTTATTTGTATTTGGAGATTTTTGTATTTCTGTAATAGTTTTGAATATAATCTTAATCTTTTTAATTCCAAGATCTTCTCTATCTAAAAGTAAAATCTGATTTTATGTATACATGAAAAATTCTAATAATACCTATTTGCTTGTTTATGCTTGAAGAAATTACAAAGAACTCACATAATTTAAGAACTGTTTTATTTTTCAAACATTTTATCTTTTGTGTTCTGTTTTTGCTTTTTGCTTTATACTTTTCCTATTTATCATTTAACCAAAATCTTCGTAACTGTTCAAAGGCACGTTAATTGACGAACCCAGAAGACACATAATGTGTAATTTTAGAGTTTCTAGGATAGCTGTAGGAACAAAAGAGAATTTGGAGTCTCCTGGTTTCAACAGCGCATGTGTGAGCAGCTCCTGTGGATAACATGGTAGCCAGTTGTCCTAAGAAGGAGTGGAGAACAGGTGCTTTTGAAATAACACTGGTTTGCTTTTCTATTTCTACTTTGTGTAAGGGTTTTCCTGAACTACCCTGGAATACTAGCAGCTGAGTTGAGTTCATGCTGAAAAGGCTGAAAATCCATTATTCCAGGTTAGGGAATGAGTTCTCAGTGCTTAATTTTAAAGTAACTGATTATACATCAGATTTCTAGATCATTACTGAATGAAAAGTCTTCATATTCAGAAGTATGTATTGTATCATTACTTGTCTTTCATTAGCGACATTTACTAAAAAAAATGTTTAGTCAAAACTCTTAACACATTTATGTAGGATCTGCAATACTAGCACATTTTAGGTATATCAGAAACTGTCAGCAAAATAGAAAATATGAGCAAAGCATTTAATATCTTGACATTTCAGTTATACAGAGCTTGAATTCCATTAAAAATGAGTTTCCTTACCAATGCCTCTCCTTTTTCATGACAAATAGCGTATTAATAACCTGAGCCACAAGAGGGCACCAAATAAGCATTCGGCAGCCCATCTCAGCTTTTACAAAAGGAACATAACTTTGTAAAAATCCATTGCAAAACATCTTCTGCAAATGCTTCATAGAACTGAACAAAGTTAATGTTTGTTTGAATTACAAAATTAGTTTGCTGAGTAACATGAATATTTTTTCCCCTTAAATGCATCTGTATATACAATAAATGACTTTTGATGAAAATGCATATGTATTTATCCATACAAATACATCTTCCCTTGCATAGACCCTTGGAAGTTATTGCTCAGTCCAATGATTTTTTAAAAGCTATGTCCATACATGACATATCATATAGTTGTTTACAACTGTAAATGGAAGAGTAAGAAACTGTGCCATTTATCAGATACTATAGAAGTAGCCATTGCGAAGGTAGTACGAAACTTGGAGGTGAAATGGTTTCAGATAGAAACATGATGAGTGGAAAACTGAGAGGCAAAAGCCTTCTATGTTTCCTGTTTTAAGCTTTGTCTGTTACTTTTTTTGTGCTGCACAAAAACTGGAAATACAGAATACTGTAATCAATGATTGTAAGTGGACAATTTATATTTGGTAGTAATTTGTGTTTCATAATTCAGTAGTTCTGATGTAATTTTCTACAGGTATAGTTCCAATGTGCAAATAGATAATCACTGCATGGTGATTTAAAAAAGTTAATATAGCCAGGAAAAGGCTATTCATTGAACAGTTGTGGCATATTTCAGGGTAGAACTAGATAGCAAGAACTGATGGCAAGAGCTTACAGCTAGTCTTACTAATAGGACTTTTTTAATGACACTAAATAAATCTTCATATAATATTTGCTTTCTCTTCTCTCTTTCAGTTTTAAGGCTCTTCCAGGCTCTGCTTCACTGCTGTTATTTGCTCCCCTTCTCATATTACAGTCCCATGATCATCCACCTCAATAGCCCATTTGTCCGCTTTTCCCCATGTTTGTACTCTCACAAATTTCTCTGGAATGTTCTACAAGTCTATCATTCTTTTTCTGTTACTCCTTCCTCTAAGATTACTCCTTAAGTCATACACGTAATAATAAAAGAATTAGTTTATTGTACTTATGATGTTTCTTATTGCTAACAATAAATACTTATTTTATAGATTTATACAAAGAAGCAAGCAGTTTAAACCTCTTGCTTCAGAGAACAGGGAGGTAGTCTTAAAAGAAACTAGAATTGATCTACCTGTCAAACTGTGGACTTGGCCTAGTATCATTTACCCCTTCCTCCACTGTATGTGCCTTATACACAAATAAAAGATGTAAGCCAGGGGCCCCTTCGTGTAAGCATAATCACATTTGGGACCAAAGTTCAAGTGCTCTTACTGTTACATTTTGAAATTAACGCATCATTTGAAAAACAGACAGAGACAATTTCTAAGGACTGCTGATATGAAGTCTCAGATCTCTCTGCAGATCAGAGCAACATCTTAAACTTTTAGGAGAGAAATAAGTATCCATTTTTGTCTGGTTCAGACCCAATTCTTCAGCAGGCTACTCTGTTTTTTGATCCTTTAAAACTCAGGGTGTAGGATGCGGTCTGACTTGGTATGAGCGAGAGGTGTCCGCCTCAAGTCACATTATTGGAAGAGTATCAACAGTTACTGTGACCCTGTATGGTAGTTATAACAAGACATTTCCATCTAAGAGAAAGAAATAACGCAAACAGCAGGGCGAAGATGGAAGTCTAAAGGACCAACAGGTAAAATGGTGATGGTCAAGAATATTCACACCGGGACTTTTACACTCTTAGTCATGACTTTCCAGGCACAGTGCTACAAAGAAAAAAGCTGTGAGAGATCATAAAACAAAACTGAAATATTGGTGCCCATAAAAAGGCAACTATTGAGGACAACTGCCCTTATAGCAGCCCTGCACTCTTAATAAATCCTGTATTGGTAACTGCTTTTTGTCAAGTTTATTTGCTTGACAATGACTTGGTTTCAATCAGAAATCTGCAAGTTGCTGAAAGACAAGCAAGTCAAAAGGCTGCTTCAGAAAAATATTATGACAATCCATTCCCCCTCCCCCCACCCATTTTTTTTTTTCTCTGCAAGATAAAAAGTATTGATTGTGAACTGTAACCTTTTGGAAATTAGTTTAGTTCTCAGGATGAAAAGGTTGGGCTCCACTAATCTAAGTTATGTCAGGAGATGGATAGAAGGGCATTTAAATGAACACAGATTATTCCTCAGACACTGGGGGAAAGGGGGAAAGATACATGTAGGAATCATGGAATTTTTCAGAGTTGGAAGGGACCTCTAGAGATCATCTAGTCCAACTCCCCTGCTGAAGCAGGATTGCCTAGAGCACATTACTCAGGACTGCATCCAGGCGGGTCTTGAAAGTCTCCAGAGAAGGGGACTCCACAACCTCCCTGGGCAGCCTGTTCCACTGCTCTGTCACCCTCACCGTAAAGACGTTTTTTTCTCATATTTGATCGGAACTTCCTGTGTTCCAGCTTGTGCCCGTTACCCCTCATCCTGTTACTGGGAACCACTGAAAAGAGTCTGGCTCCATCCTCCTTAAACCCACCCTTTAGATACTTGTAAACGTTAATAAGGTCTCCCCTCAGCCTTCCCTTCTCCAGGCTGAAGAGTCCCAGCTCTCTCAGCCTTTCCTCACAATTATGGAAGATGCTCCAATCCCTCAATCATCTTTGTTGCCCTACGCTGGACTCTCTCTAGTAGTTCCCTGTCTCTCTTGAACTGGGGAGCCCAGAACTGGACACAGTATTCCAGTTGTGGCCTCACCAGTGCAGAGTAGAGGGGGAGAATGATCTCCCTTGACCTGATGGACACACTCTTCCCTATGCAGTCCAGAATTCCATTGGCCCTCTTGGCAACAAGGGCACATTGCTTGCTCATGGATAATTTGCTGTCTACCAAGACCCCCAGATCCTTTTCTTCAGAGCTGCCTTCCAGCAGGTCCACCCCTAACCTATACTGGTGCCTGACATTCTTCCTCCCCAGGTGCAGGACCCTACACTTGTCCTTGTTGAACCTCATTAGGTTCTTCTCTGCTCCGCTCTCCAGCCTGTCCAGGTCACGCTGGATGGCAGCACGGCCCTCTGGGGTGTCAACCACCCCACCCAGTTTGGTGTCATCAGCGAACTTGCTGAGGATACACTCTGTCCCCTTGTCCAGGTCGTTGATGACTATGTTAAACAATACTGGTCCAAGTATTGACCCCTGGGGGACACCACTGGTTACAGGCCTCCAACTCGACCCTGCTCCATTAATCACATCCCTCTGAGTCCTGTCACACAGCCAGCTCTCAATCCACCTCACTGTCCCCTCGTCTAGTCCACATTTCCTCAGTTTCCTAAGGAGGATGTTATGAGAGACAGTGTCAAAAGCCTTGCTGAAGTCAAGGTAGGTGACATCTGCTGCTCTGCCCTCATCCAGCCAACCAGCTATAACATCATAGAAGGCTATGAGATTGGTCAAGCATGATTTACCCTTGGTAAATCCATGTTATTGTAAAAAGAATTTAGAGGAAACTTTCCTCAGACAACTTCTAATCATCCTTTTACATTTTATGGCCTCCCACATGTAAACTGCTGCTGTTAGTCTAGGCTACCGTGCTGGTACTGTACCTGTGAGCCTGGAGGTCAGTGTGAGGTACCAACATTTACCGTGAGACAAGGAAATTTGCAATATGGATTACTAGAAGCAACGAACGAGCTGATGCCATAGGCCATACTTTGGATTTCAAACGGCTGTGCCCAAGGCACAGCAGCGGGCTGGGAAGCAAAGCTCGCCACCTCCGGGCCAGCCAGGCCCCGGGGCTCCGGGCACTGACAGGGGCCCGGGAACCACAGCTTCTCCCGGAGCTCCCCCGCAGGGATGCCGAGCAAGGCTGGGCTCCGCGGGCTCCGCCCGCCTGGTCTCGGGGCCTAGGGGGGTGGGAGGGCAAGGAGACCGGGGCCGGTAAAGGCCGAGGCTGGACACAGCAGCAGTCCCGAGGCGGCGGGGAGGCTACGGCCTGCCTCCTGCGGGCGCAGCGGCTGCCCTCGCCCCAGGGCCGGGCGGCCGCGGCACCGCCTCACCGACCCATACACCGCCATACCGGCACAGACACCGCCGCACGGGCCGGACATCGCCACAGCGGCCAGCAGCACCGCTACACCGGCGCGGGCCCCGCCGGCTCCTCGCGGCCCTCTGGCGTCAGCGCCGGGCCGCGTTGCCGTAGCAACGTGCAGGGCGAGCCGGGGTAAGGGCGAAGTTCCGCCCCGGTCGGTTCGGCCCCTCCTACCCGCCACGTGACCCGCCCGCCCCGCCGCGTTGGCGCGTGCCCGCTGCCGCTTCCGGGGGGAGGGCCGGGCCGGTAAGTTTGGCGGAGCGGGTGAGGAGCGTCGGCGACATGTCCGGTAACGGGCTCAGCTACAGCGAGCAGGGGGGAGAGGCGGCGTCCGAGCTGACCCAGGAGGCGGCGTCCACCACGAGCCCTTCGACTCCCGCGGCCTTCGGGCTCTTCAGCAGCGACACTAAGAAGTAAGGGGCGGCGGCGGCGGCGGGGGCTACGTCCCTCGGGGTCCGGACAGGTCCAGCTCCGTGTGGATGAGCGGTGACCCGTTCCCTGGGCGGTGCTGGGCTGACGGGACCCTGCCCTCAGGCCCCGAGTGCGGCCTCGGGGCTGCTGCCGGGCAGGGGCGGCTTCCGGGGGCGGTGGCGGGGAAGCGGTGCCTCGGTTGCCCGCTTTTACCCCTCTCTCCCCCGCCCCGTCCCGTGACTCCCTGGAAAAGTTCGCTTGCTTACCCTCAGGGTGTTCGTAGCGGGATGGGTAATCTGTAAAGTTTTTTTTGTTGTAGTTGGTTTGTTTGAAAAACTGCTTGTCATTTTTGCTTTGTTTTGATATCTAACCGTACTGGCATTAGTTTAACTTTGCCTTCAAATGCATAAAAAAAAAAAAGTGCTTGAAACTATTTGTGGGAGTTGTGGTTGATCATGGTGGGGTTCCCAGTTTGAAGTAGGTCTTAACAGTGTTGTGTCTTGGTCAGAAGTCAAAATGAGGAAATGGTGGAGGAAAAAAAAACAACCCAACCATCCGAAGTGCATTGGCACAAAAAGCCTTCAGCTGCATTGGCACAAAAAGCCTTCAGCTCCTTAAAGAAAAAGTGAATTGGAGAGGAAAAAGATGTGTCTAAATGGAAGGATCAAGAGGTTTGCTAAGCTGGAATTGTGTCCTACAACAAATTGGAAATCTATTCCAAGAGCAACCAATAAAAAGCACCATAAACTAAGGTCTTGTGTACATTAGAAAATCAATCACTACTTCGTCAGTTTGATTGTTCTGAACAAAGAGAACATCCATGCTCTAGAAACCTCGACTGATGTGTTTATTTTTGTGCCACACCAAAGTAAATCACAACAACGTGAATCTGCTGTCACTGTGATGCTTAACTCTGCGAGACAGCAGCTGATGGGCCTTCTCACTTTGCCAGACAAGTCACATTTTTCTTCCCCTGCTATTCCACTAAGTACTTTGCTTTTCCGTTCTGTTCCAGTTAAAATTTACACTGCTTTAGCACGGACACCCCTCTGCTGACTTGTGTTTTGTAGCTAATTTGTGGTGTTTGCACCCTTCCTTTGCTGTCCCCTTCCATAGAAACAACTTTGCACTTGATTTCTTAACTGTTGTTTTGCCACCTCTTTTCCACAGAGGGGGGTACCTCAATCATAGGTCATGGCCATAAATGTCTATGTAACTAATTTAATCTTAGACTTCAGACTATTTTGCAGGTGAAGTATAGCGCGCTCTGTTTTATCAGGTGTGGAAGCTGAAGTGACTAATTCTACCTGAGGCTGCCCAATGGTCAGGGGGAAATATAGCCCTGGAGTTGTGTGATGTTTTGTACACGTGTATGTATATGATTGTCTTTCAGTATGGAAGAACCAGAATAGCTTGTGATATGTATGCATGCCTTATTAATTAATTGCTCCTCCAGGCTTGCTCTTGCACTTACAGGAGGGGAGAGAAGATCCATCCTCTAAAGGAAGGGCTTGAGAGGAAAGCGGGCATTGATCTCTGTGGTCTTTTTTGGCCAACAAACAAGTTCTTGTTGAAATAGGAAGTTATCTGCGATCAGACCTGCATGGGTAAACTCTGAGTGTAGATTGGATAATTGAGGAACAGACACTGTGCAGGGAAGATTATGAATCTTTTATGGTGTGAAAAAGCCTTTGGACTGCAAGTGAGGGTTATTGTTAGAAAAGCAGGCTGTCTTGCAGCCTGTTTGGAAAATGCATAGAAGCATATAGTGTGTATGTCATATAGTTCACTCTAGTAATAGGACGAAAATTCCTTATTGAGAAGCAAACAAAATTTCCTTTCCTTACAGATGAAATGGAAATCTTCTTGGAACAGGGACTGTAGCCCAGATGGAGGATATCGTATCTTTTAGTGCTTGGTTTTGTGTTCTTTAAACTGGGCAGACCTGATCCCTCCCTACTGGTCATACAGAGAAGTGCAAGATGGGTCTCTGCATCTTACATATTAAAGTGTCGGGATAGTGGGATATTCCACTGGTGAAAATAAAATTACCGTTGTGGCTTTTCTGAGTTTGTTGGCTGATCTCTCTTGATTGTTACTCAACACTGCTGAATATGATCTATGCTTATGTCCTATATTATTGTGGTGTTTCAGTGCTTGACAAACTTTTTTTGTTGCTGAGGAAGAGAGGTTCTTCCCTAGATCTACTGGTGGTACAAGAAGTACTCCCTCTCAGTGGAGGGGCAGACACATGATATACAGCCCAGAATGTTGCTGCAGTACTAAATGTTGGACCAGATGCCTGCACTTGCCTGTTGCCAGTTAATCTGAACAATATTATGTGGTTAAAGTAGAAATATTAAGATACTACTGTAAACACTTTCTTTAAAAAAAATCCAGTCTCTTAAAGTTGTCTCTCCTCTGTTTGTCATGGAGAGGAGGTAGTAAGCAAGCCAAAATGCTTCTGAAATAAGCAAATTGTTTACTAGAATAGACTGCCTTCAATCTTACAGCATTTTTTATATAGAATGACCATAGGCAAGTTGCAGACAAATGGGTATCAGTAGACTTAAATGTGAGGTCCGAAGCTCACCTAATATAAATTATTTGTTCTAACTGTTTTGTTTTTAGCATTTCAGTAGGAATACTCAGCTGAAGTACTAGCATAGAAAAGTTCTGAGCATTGTGTGGTGTTGAAAGCCCATATGTCTTATCCTCCTGCTAAAGCTGCCTTTTTTACCTTTAGCAATTCTATGATTTATTCATTAACTTTCAATTACAAATAGAATCTTCAGTTTGGTTAATGAACATAATATTTTCTTGACATGTTAGTGTTGTGGCTTGTTTGAGACACATGCTATCAGTATTGAAAATATCTCAGTGCCTTGAAACTTCTGTTGTGGTGACATCTTAAGTCTGAGTAAGTGGGAAAGTTTGACTGTTAGAAGATCAATAAAGAGGAAATAATCACTGAAATAAACAGTTATTTTAATATAAACAAGGTGTAATAAGTTGCATGCACTGTAGTGTGTTTCTCATTAGTTAATATATTGTATGTATCAAATGCAGTGAGGAAAAAAACCCAGAGATTTTAAAAATACAACTTTAGTCTGCTTCTGTCAGGTAACTGTGTAAATGTTCAGGACAAAAGTGTGGGAAGGAAGAGGTTTTTCTACTCTATTATATAAATTATTATTAAGTACAACATATAAAAAACTGTTTTCTTTCCATTTTTGACTAAACTGAAACTGTTCTCTAAGTTTTCACAACAATGTATGAGATTAGGGCTAGCTTTTTCTGTGAGTATTGAACTGTGACTAAAGAGGCAAATATAACTTGCCTATTTGGTATGTATTGCTTTTAAAAAGCCTTTTTGTTAGGTAGATCACTTCAAATTACATCAGAGGTCTATCTTGTGTTCAGAGGATGGAAACTTTTTGCTTATCCTGTTAAATATCTCAATAACTCAATAATTAAAAGATCTTACATACCTGAGATGAGTCAGTCTAAACCTTCTTGTGTGGAATGGCCCCCATTGCATCGCTGGAGATGCCTGTTCCTGTCCTTCCCCTCTTCCTTTTCCATGTGAGTCACATGAGTTGACATGTATGGTATTCCTTTATACAACTTCAGTAGATACATCTTAGGAATTTATTCGTGTGTCCAGGTAGGTGGTCTGACACTTGTCTGTGAACTGGTTATGTTCCAGATATAGGTCACTCTAGGTGCTCCAGATGTACATCATTCACATGCCCCAAATGTTTGAAAAAGAAGGAAAAGGATCAGGTTGTGGGCCACCAGAATAATGGAAATGGTCTACAGACAAGTCTTTGCCCATAACAGGAGTTTTCAGCAGAAAATTGGTAGGAATGCAGGGATCACGTAAATGTTATGGACAAGCTGAATCCAGTTTGTGGACCTCAAGCTATTTCTCCATGGTCTAGATTGATAGAATCCATGAAATGAAATGAGCACTGCCTACTTGGAAGACTGTCAAGATCATATTTACAGTGTAGAGAGATACTGTTTGATGCACATGACCTAAGTTAATAAGATATTTTTATAGTTACACTAGGTAGTGTTGCTCTATGTAGAGGAATGAAAAGTCGAAGCACCTTCCAACTTTTAAGAAAACCTGGAGAGGTAATTAGTGACACAGAATGTGTGTTAATTGCATACATTATGGTGCAGCTATTACTGCCAACAGTTAATTGCAGGTGGACAGAAGATTTTCATCTATATTAATTGTATTTTAAAGAAAACTGACCTGCTTGTAATATTTAAATATAATAATGTTTGGTTCTTGGAAATTATAAAATTTCAATAATAAAACTAGCTATTGCTGTATCTAAACCAAATGTAAAAACTTACAAGTGAACCACATGAGTAACATCAGTAAATACCAATTGATAAGTACAGTGTTGAAGCAGATGGCAAAACTTACAACACACACTTTCAACTTTACTGATTTGCATCTTTAAACTGTATTCCTGCCAAGCAAAATACATTTGTAATTTATTAGACTTTTTTCCTGCAGATCTGGCTTATGCATTCTGTTGAGCTATTCATCAGAAATCTCAGCAGGGCTGCAAACACTTTTTTTTTTTTTTTCTTTTTGCTGAGATTTGCACAAGCCTGTTTTGCAGAGAGCTGATCTAAGGTGGTGATTTTATTAAGATACTCATTCCCCAATTCTCTGTGCAGAAGACTTTTCCAAATTAATCAGAGCTAAAAACTTGCTTTTAACAGCTGCCAGAGATGTTCTTGGAGTCTTAAATTGATCCAGTTTTGCCTTGGCGTATCCTGTTCAACCAGTCATGGAAAGCTTGTACATAGACTGCCATTTGTGAAACTCTTGGAGGAGACTCCAGCCCTAATATTCGAACTTGATGCGTGTGCTAGCTCATTGGCACAACTACTTTCTTTCCCCATCTGTTATAATGGCGCTATGCCCGCTAATATGGTGATAATGCCAGTTTCCGTAGGATGTACAAGCCAGCAAAGATGAATGGTTTGGATGAACTGACGACTCTACAAGATAAAATCTGAACCCTGTAGTCAGGACCAGGATAGGAACTAAATGCGGTATACGAACATGGGCATACTATTACAGAACACTTCTCCAGCTGAAATTGTTCAGATCTGATGGGAAGTGACATGCAGTGAATATATTCTTATTGCCATGCACTTGGCACATATGAGGATGCGAGCAATGAACTGTTGATTTGCTGTGGTTCTCTGCAATGCAGTAATTAAATTTTTTTGAGGCTTTTTTATTTCCCCAGAAAGGCAAGTTTTATAGTTTAAGGTCTTCGCTGTGGTTTCTGCGTATTTGTTATGTTGTCATATGTTTGCCTTAGATGCTTGTTATGATCTGTATCCTGAATGGCATTAAAAATACGTTTCTGTAACACTGTTATAAAATAGGGCTGACACTTGAAAGAAATTCCAGATTTTCTTAGTTCTGCTTTTCTGAAGAGTATCCTTGCTATGCCACACTGCAGTAGTTTATTGTCTTTGAGAAAACTAGAATTCTTTTGGCCTATGAAGATATTTTTTTTTTGGTATCCTGATAGAATATGAACAACACTGTAATGCTCTTTAACAGCGTTTCTGAAACGTTGATGACATATATAAATATACTAATGCTGTTGTGGGTTCTGGCAGCGGCAGCACCCCCTTTGTGGTGGTATCTTTAAAAGAAGTCTCTTCACACCATTTTCAGGAAAGGTGGAAATACTTACTGCCTCTCACTCTCCTTCACAACTCTCAAGTGCTGCAAAGTGACCTGCAAAAGTCTGCAAATTCTGATCACTGGCCTCAAGACAGGCTGTAAGTTGATAGAACCACTTAAGTGGCGGCACCACCTCAGATGCCACTCTTCCAGCCTTCAGGATACTGATCTCTGCCACCAAGAAAGATTTTTTTATTATTATTATTTTTTCTTCTCTCTTGCAGAAGCTTCCGTGCTGCATCGGAGGTGTGGGCACTATAGAATAGGCTGCATGCAGTGGAGCTGCAAGATTGGTACTTTTCATCCTTTCAGACAACCTTTCTTTTTGCTGGGTGAAGTAGTGTCTGTAACTATGGACAACAGATAATCATAGATCAAATCACGGTCCTCTCCAGGAATGGTTTCAAACTGTTTCATCATACTAGCTGCCATCTGGTTAGAGCTTTTGAAATGCAGGTTGTTCACATATCTGCATCGATGGTGGTGGTAGCAGCAGCTTATAGAATCATAGAATCTTCATGGTTGGAAAGGACCTTTGAGATCATTGAGTCCAACCAACCAACCTACAATCTCTGCCACTAGAGCATGCCCTGAAGTGCCACATCTAGATGTTTCTTAAACACCTCTAGGGATGGTGACTCAACCGCCTCCCTGGGCAGGCTGTCCCAGTGCCTGACCACTCTTTCAGTAAAGTAATTCTTCCTAATATCTAATCTAAACCTCCCCTGCCGCAACTTCAGACCATTTCCTCTGCTCCTGTCATTATTCACTTGGGAGAAGAGGCCAACGCCCACCTCTCTACAGTCTCCTTTCAGGTAGTTGTAGAGGGCAATGAGGTCTCCCCTCAGCCTCCTCTTCTCCAAGCTAAACATGCCCAGCTCCCTCAGCCTCTCCTCATATGACCTGGTCTCCAGAGCCCTCACCAGCCTGGGAGCTCTCCTCTGGACACGCTCCAGCACTTCAATGTCCCTCTTGTACAGAGGGGCCCAGAACTGAACACAGCACTCGAGGTGAGGCCTCACCAGTGCCGAGTACAGAGGCACGATCACTTCCCTGCTCCTGCTGGCCACGCTATTCTTGATACAAGCCAGAATGCTGTTGGCCTTCTTGGCCACCTGGGCACACTGCTGGCTCATGTTAAGCCGGCCGTCCAGCAGCACTCCCAGGTCCTTTTCTGCCGGGCAGCTTTCCAGCCACTCTTCCCCAAGCCTGTAGCGTTGCTTGGGATTGTTGTGACCCAAGTGCAGCACCCAGCACTTGGCCTCATACAGTTGGCCTCGGCCCATCAATCCAGCCTGTCCAGGTCCCTCTGTAGAGCCTTCCCACCCTCAAGCAGATCAACAGTCCCACCTAGTTTGGTGTCATCTGCAAACTTACTGAGGGTGCACTCGATCCCCTCATCCAGATCATTGATAAAGATATTAAACAAAACTGGCCCCAAAACTGAGCCCATTATAGGTGTTCATGCGCTTAGTTGCTCGAGCATTTTTCAGGTACTATAGTTTCATGACAGAGAACTGGGAAGGTGCTTTATCCAGTTTTAACTTTACACTTTTCTATATGTTTCCTCAGTGAGAAGGATGAGACTGTACCTAAACCATCAAGATGGCTATTGGCAAAGCAATCATTAAACGAGTTAAATTATGTTGCTGCTCAGGCTATAACTGGTCTTGTTCTTCTCTGTGGCTCTTAACCTTACAGAATACTATATTTATCTGGTTTTCCTCACATCTCTGCTGTCTGTCCTTTAAAAATTTGCTTTTTGGGTAGTATGTTTGTTTTTCAAATTGAAAAATTAGGGGTGGAGGAAAAGGAAAGAGAATATTTCTTACCTCAGTTCCTCTTTAAACCATGGAACAGCCATGCTCATAGACAAATGATTTGAGTCTCCCTTGAAATAATAGTTGAATTCTATGTTGGTGTTGTGAATTTGCAATAAATATTAGTCTTATAATGGAAGAGGATGGCAATACTGAATAGCACCACAAGATGTCGTTCAAACAGTTTGTGGTGTAGAATGAAACACAGTGAAGCTCAGATTTCTTAATTTCCTGCTAGAGGAAGACCTCCAATCAACAACAAAATAAACTCAAATTGCAGCATGTACTCGCTGCTGTTTTAGCTTCCATGTTATATGGCTCTGAAATCAATTTACAGTTCCTCTTTAAGTGTTAAATTTAAACTTGTTTAGAGTTTACACAATAGCCTGAGCTAGACTAAGCCAATTTATTTAAAGGATTTTGCAGTGCCAGTAAAACGTAAAAACGGATTTTATTTATTTATTTACTTATTTATTTATTTTTAATTTTGCGGGAGGACATGGGACCTTCCATAAGACTATGTTACTACTCAGGTGCCCAGATCAAAGGTTAAACTCTCTGTCAGTGTCGATTTTCTGCTTCAAACCTGGTAATATTCGCAGTATTTCAAACTTCATGTTGGAAGATTTTGTTGTGCTGCAGGCAAAAAAAAATAAATCTTAGGATGCTGTCCTGGTTCCGGTGGGGATAGTGTTAATTCTCCCCCGGAGAGGTATTCCATGCCATGTGAGCCATACCCACCCTGACCTGCCAGGGGAGGGGACAGGACATCGACGCTTGGATCCGGCTGGGGTGCTGGTGTGGTCAGGGAGCGGTGGTTCTGTCATTGTGTTTGTATATTCTTCTATCCGCGTTATTGTTCTTGTTTTTTCTCGTTCCCTTTGCTGTCCTGTTGAACTGCCTTTGTCTCAACCCAAGAGTTTTGCCTCTTTCTTCTGATTCTTCCTGTGTTGGGAAGGCCCAAGCGAGCTGCATGTGGTTCTTTGTTGCTGTCTGAGGCCAAACCGCGACAGATGCTGTGGTT
The DNA here is from genome assembly GCF_964199755.1 of Larus michahellis. Taxonomy (NCBI): domain Eukaryota; kingdom Metazoa; phylum Chordata; class Aves; order Charadriiformes; family Laridae; genus Larus; species Larus michahellis. Next base: position 25,928,063 of record NC_133930.1, read on the forward strand.
AAAATTATGTTATCCAGACTGAAGTCTCCTAAACACAAGAACAATGCAGTTGAAGTTACATAACTGAAAGTATGCAGCAGATGGAGAACTTAAAACAAGAAATGCATTATTAAAACTCTGTTGAATGGGACTCTTGTAACTTTTGTTCTTGTTCTGTAACGGCTGGTTCCATAATATCAGAACTGGTGAAGCTTGCTTCCTCCTCTGCAGTGGATTTGTTTGCCATTTCCTATATCTTAGAATCATAGAATAGTTTGGGTTGGAAGGGCGCTTTAAAGGTCGTCTAGTCCAATACCCCTGCAGTGAGCTGGGACATTTTCAACTGGATCAGGTTGCTCAGAGCCCCGTCCAACCTGACCTTGAATGTTTCCAGGGATGGGGCATCTACCACCTCTCTGGGAAACCTATGCCAGTGTTTCACCACCCTCATTGTAAAAAAACTTCTTCCTTACATCTAGTATGAATCTAACCGTTTTCAGTCTAAAGCCATTACCCCTTGTCCTATTGCTACAGGCCCTACTAAAAAGTTTGTCTCCATCTTTCTTATAAGCCCCCTTTAAGTACTGAAAGGTCTCCCTGGAGCCTTCTCTTCTCCAGGCTGAACAACGCCAGCTCTCTCAGACTTTCCTCACAGGAGAGGTGCTCCAGCCCTCTGATCATTTTTGTTGCCCTCCCCTGGACCTGCTCCAACAGGTCGATGTCCTTCCTATGCTTAGCACTGCAGAGCTGGATGCAGTACCCTAGGTGGAGTCTTGCCAGAGCAGAGTTGAGGGGCAGAATCACCTCCCTCGACCTGCTGGCCATGCTTCTTTTGATGCAGTCCGGGATATGCTGGGCTTTCTGGGCTGCAAGCGCACGTTGTTAGCTCATGTCCAGCTCTTCATCAACCAGTACACCAAAGTCCTTCTTGGCAGGGCAGGTCTCAATCCCATCTTGCAGTAATTCTTGCAGTACTCTCAAAATTTATCTTGCAAGTAACACAGCACTGTCCTTGTGTATGAAGTCTCTGTCTCACCATGAGTTTATTTGTTTAAAATTCCTTCCCCTTTCTTAGAATTAAAACTGTTCCCAGGTTTTGGGGCATATAGATGGCATGGGGAGTCATAATGAAATTCTTATTTTGTAAAACAGCAGACTGAAACTTCCAGGAGTAAAGATTTTGTAGCTGAAGAATTATTGTTGCATTGACAGCTGGGCTTCAGTTGCCATTTTGATACTGATGAAACTTCTGTTTTTTACAGCGGGTGATTTCTTTCAGTAATTGGGTACATTAGAACCGTAGCAAATACTGACAGTTTATGGGTTTCATCTTATGGTGTAGCTAAAAAGAATAGGAAATTTAATAAATGTGTATCTTATCAGGGTGGAGTGAGTGTTCTGTGTTCTCTTAACAACAGTTGTTCAGAATGCGTAGGTGCAGTGGCAAATAATACACCACAGATTATGGATTAGTATTTTAATGTGGTTAAAGATTTGTGATAGTTCCTACAAGAAGACAAAGTAACTGAGAGAGAGGCCCAGATTTGTCACTGACATAGCTGGTTTAAACCTCAGTGATGTATAGTTATGCTTACCCTCTCTTGTTTTCTGTAAAAGTGGGTAATGTTGCTTAATGGAATCTGAAATCCTGGTCTTAATCTGAGCAAGATACCAGTTCTAGTGACCAAGTGTGTGCTAACAAGAGTACGGCATATTCAGAGTTGTTCTTTAGTTGCTGTTTGCCATAATTAGCATGGAGAGTAATGGTCAGAGTGCTTTCTAGCATAAGACTCCAGGCTGTTAAAATAGTTTGGTAGTATGTTCTCTTGACTGTCAAGTTCTAGTTTTTTGGGTTGGGTTTTTTTGGGTTGTTTTTTGTTTTTCCTCTAATTTTGGGTTGGTGGGGTGGGGATTTTTTAAAGTTTGGGGTTTTTTCTTTTTAGTGGCAGGGAGTAGGGGGAGCATGAAAGAGAATGAGAACTTGAAAAATCTAACCGGTGTGTTTTGTTTACTTTCTTAACAGTAATATCTGTAAGATTAATCCTAGCTGGTAGGCCTATTGTAGGTCTTACAATATTTATACCCCTATTGTATCCGGAAATGGTGCAAAGGCATATGAAGAAAGCAGCGCTTTGAGGTAGAAAGACAAAAGTAGTATCTATCTTTAAAGGCTAAAATAAAAATAAGAAAACATAGCAGAAAATTTGAATGTTAAGTCTTCAGTTTAACGTTCAACCAGTGATTTAAAAGAATATGTCTGGGTGTGTTTTGTGATGTCCATCATATCGTATCATCATAGATTTGTCATGTGTGATGCTTTCTATGAGAGAAAGTTAGGCAATGAATTTGAGTTTCTAATTTATACTCCCTTAACTTTCAGATTCTTATATTGAGGAATACAAGCCTGTGGTGGTAAAGATTACAAAGGCATCTGATACCTTAATATATTAATAATTGGCTTATTGCCTTTTTTGGTAGATGCTATGCAAATAACAAGATTGTATTTCATAGCCTGTTCATGTTGTATATGGGTATATATGATTATATATGTTGCATATGGGTATATATGATTTCCCCTTCACCAAAGGGAAATCATGCTTGACCAATCTGATAGCCTTATATGATTGGCATGACTGGCTGGGTAGAAGCTTAGGAAGTGTAGGTTGGGTGAATGGACAGTGGCGTGGATTTAGAACTGGCTGAATGGCAGAGCTCAGAGGGTTCTAACCAGCGGTGCAGAGTCCAGTTGGAGGCCTGTAAGTAGCAGCGTTCCCCAGGGGTCGGTAGTGGGTCCGGTCTTGTTCAACATATTCATCAGTGACACAGACGAAGGAATAGAGTGCACCCTCAGCAAGTTTGCTGATGACACAAAACTGTGAGGAGTGGCTGACACACCAGAAGGCTGTGTCGCCATTCAGCGAGACCTTGACAGGCTGGAGAGTTGAGTGGAGAGGAACCTAATGAAGTTCAACAAGGGCAAGTTTAGGATCCTGTACCTAGGGAGGAAGAGGGGTTGACCTGCAGGAAAGCAGCTCTGCAGAGAGGGACCTGGGAGTCCTGGTGGACAAGAAGCTGACCATAAGGCAGCAATGCATCCTTGCGACCAGGAAAGCCAATGGTCTCTTGGGGTTTAAAAGAGTCTCCTGGCCATTAAAAAGAGTGTGTCCAGCAGGTCAGGGGAGGTCATCCTCCCCCTCTACTCTGCCCTGGTGAGGCCACATCTGGAGTGCTGTGTCCAGTTCTAGACTCCCAAGTTAAAGAGAGACAAAGAAGTACTGGAAGGAGTCCAGTGGAGGGCTGTAAAGATGATCAAGGGGACTGGAGCATCTCTTGGACACACAGGTCTTTCAGCCTTTCCTCCTGTTTAGCCTGGAGAAGACTGAGGGGGGATCTCATCAATGCTTATAAATATCTAAAGGGTGAGTGTCAAGAGGATGGGGCCAGACGCTTTTCAGTGGTGGCCAGTGACAAGACAAGAGGCAACGGGCACAAACTGTAACACAAGAAATGCCATCTGAACCTAGGGAAAAACTTCTTTACTTTGAGGGTGGCAGAGTACTGGGACAGGCTGCCCAGAGAGGTGGTGGAGTCTCTTTCTCTGGACATACTCAAAACCTGCCTGAATGCGTTCCTGTGCAACCTGCTCTAGGTGACCCTGCTCTGGCAGGGGAGTTGGACTAGATGGTCTCCTCAGGTTCCTTCCAACCCCTACCGTACTGTGATTCTGTGGTAATGTTTCTAATTATAGTCCATTCCAGTGCTTTCAACTGGCAACTTTTTAGGACAGTGGTGCTATATTATATAGAGGTTAAGACACTAGACTACAGTTTAGGAACTCTGGGAAATCCCGTTGCGTTCTTAGATATGTCAGTGGGCAGACAGGTGGGAATCTTGTTTTTTCTTTTTCTCTCTCAGAAAGTCACTTCACTTCTTACTGTTAGGGAAAATGGGTTTATTCTTATGCAGGTTTTTTTGAACCTACTGTGGTTGGGATCATTACTGTCCTGCTTCATATAGCTCCATATCATTTGTAAACCGTCAGATTAGGTTTCTTTAAACCTAGTTTTGCTGCTGAAGTAATGAAGTTTATATTTCAGTCATCTGTAATAGGTACGTAACTCTGTAAGGCTAGAATTACTCTCAAAGTTTTAGTGAGGAGAGGCAAAAGTATTGATGCAGCTGGAGGGTTGCTTGCATTTTCCTGAACTCCTGGCAGGTGGACATAAGTGATAAAGAAATTATTTGTATAACATTGTGTACTGAAGAACTGTCACTTCAGAATAACTAATGAGTATAGAAACATGAACAGCGGTATGAGGCTTGCATTTATGCTTTCTGTTTTGAGGTATTTTACTTAAGGATTGAAATTCCCTTAAATCTTCTTAATGCTCAGAAGACGAAAATATTTTTGTACCGTACAATAAACTATATTATGAAAGACTGAAATGCATTTGCCTTTCCCATTGTTCATTGAGGCTGCTGATAAGAGTTGTTTTTGGAGGGAAATGACCTTTGAAATATGTGTAGGATATTTGTTTCTAGAAGTTAAAACAGCAAGGGAGTGGGTATCCTGTTACTTAATAAGATTTTCTTTTTTGACTAGACCTCAGTCTCTGCAGGCAAGCTTGGTTAAGTGCAGTCATCTACTTTTTTTTTTTTTTTTAAAGACTGTACTTAAAAGAATGGAGCGAAATTCTACAATGCTGGATAAAATAATTGAGGTGTCTTGCACTATTAAATCTGCTCTTAAAGGGCGAAACTTCGAGGTTACACTGAAACCGTATCTAACTGTAGAAGAAAAAAGGCTTGCTGCTGCTGATCCATATGAATATATGGAGCAATATTTTACTCTGTAAGTAGCTAATGCTTGCTAATCCTGGATTATAATTTTTTAGAAAAGATTTAAAAAACCTCATCTGTTCATGTAGCAATTAATTTCTAAATGGATTCGTCAAGAGCATGTGGTTTTCTCCTATTTGTTTTCTCCTTCTGCTGCTTTTCTCTTAGGGAAGCAAGGCTGTCTGTAAGCAGGTGTTCATGTCTTAATTTCTCTATCTTATATCTTCCTTGTTAATATTTCAAAATGTTTTGAAAATGAAATTTGAAAATTCATTCAAAATGAATTGTGTGATAGAATATTTTCTATAAGCAGTTCTTACTGTGAACACTTCTGTCTTCACATCTTAAGTTCACCTTTTGCCTTTTTAATTTGTATTTGTTACACTGGTAACTCATATTCATCCTGTTATTACTGTCTGCTTTTGTCACTTCCAACTTCTGGGAGGTAGTCTTGAGCATGCACTTGAATCCTGTGCTGTGTAACTTCCTCCATTTTTGCTGCTTGATACTCAAGTTCAAGTTACGATTTACGCACTTTCTACTTTCTCACTTGCAAATCTTGTTGACATATTGTTTTTTCATGGTAGCTTTTTTGTTAATTATTTTATTAGCTAAATGTATTCCCAGACTTGAATCTTAAGTGGTTGCTATAAAATCTTAATTACGCAACACTGTGATTCTGTAGTCAGATACTAAGTTTTTTGAAAAGTAGTTGCTTTGTTGGTTGTGCCGAGGAACAAAAGCATCCTCCTACCAATCATATGAGAACGAGGTGATCACAATTTATTAATATTATCCTCTGTTTTAGCTTTTACTGATGTCTTTATGTCAATTTGTACATGATTATGTGAAATAGCAGTAGGAAACTGGAAGCAGGAGCATAGGACTGGAAGCAACTTTCTAAATCAATTCCAGTCTTATGCTGTGTAACTGATAACCATGTCTCATATTTTCTTTCACAAGCTATGCTTAAAAAGTAAGGATTAAGACTTAAGCAGAAGCAATTAGAAGTCTCTGAAATTTTTGTGTCCAACTAGGGCAAAGTCTCAGTCAAGGTGCTTCAGGCTGATCTAAAATAACTGAGGCTGACTTGGTATCGTATGAGGAATAGGTGGACAGGAATGGTTGGCAAAATAAGCTATCTGTGTGACCAAGAATGATGGGAATAAAGAGAGCTGCCAAAAGTTAAACCAAGCTAACCTTCCTAAAAAGCTGATTACAAACAGAACTACACAGCGAGATTAAAAGGTAAAAAAAGCAAATTATTAAAGGTATTTTAGGTGCAACTGTCAACCAACAAATACCTGATTTCTGATACCAAAAATGAGGATATAGAGCTGAGGGAGAAATATGGAGTGGCTAAAAGGATTGTGAGGATATAGAGGTGAACACAAGCATGCTTGAAGTGAAATCAGAAAACCAGAGAGCTTAATGTGGAGGGAGTTGTGCCTTTATCCCAGGGAGGTGGGAGGAGGGTAATAGCAAAAGGTCTGTAAAATCACTGCATTAGTTACTTATGACAGATCTGTCAAGGTGGGGTGGTGTTCCAGGAAGGTGGTACGCTGGATGTTACCACTTGCCATGGAGAAGGCTGCCAGCTATAGACATATTAAACTGATTTCAACAGTATACAAACTACAGAACAAAGTTGCATGGGAAGTATAATTTAAAGGACTGAAGCAAACAACTAGATAAACATAGCAGTAGAAGACTGAACATATAGATATTTGAACACTTCCAGGAGTAACTAAAACCAGTAAAAACCTTTGAGTGTGATGCAGACAAAATAAGGAGTTCTAGTGATATCTGGGAGATGGTCCGGAAGCAGGTGATGAAATTGAATGCTTCCACTTTTTTTCTTTTAAAGATAATACTTAAATATTAAGCTGTCGAAGCCAATATTTACAACATGCCATCTGTATTAGGTTGTTCCAGTGTTTCATGAAACAATTTGTTTTGAAAAAGCAGTTAGAGTTCAATTGTAAGCTGCATGTTGGTATCTGCATCCTGAATTTTGCATGTTTTTCTTCTGGCTTATTAGAAAAAAGAACGTTGTTTGGATTTTTTCTCCCATCCGGTTGTGTTTTTTAATTTTGTGGATGTATACTGAAGTGTGTGGGCAGTGTGGATTTCTCATGGAGGGGCACAGAATAAATGCAGTACTGTACTGGGTCTGAAAATACGAGGAGAATCCTCTCTATTAGAGTGACTCTATCCCTTGCGAGTAGGAAAAATGCTATTTAAAGGCTTATGAGGGAGAGGATGACAACATTTTGTCTCATTGTAACTAATTCTGGATTTGGCTTAAACGTCTTTTTCCTCCCCATCTGAAGTTCTGAGGGCAGTGATAAATCGGAATATATCTAGGTTTTGCATTCACTTTTGAAATCCTGTCTGGATTTCTATGTTGCCCTTCACTATGTGAAATCTCACAGGGTTTGTAAACCTGGAAATTTTTTCAGAGTTCTCTGGAATACTGCAGGTGTCTCTTCTTGAGCCATTGTTTGCTTTGTATTTTTCAGTACTCAAGCATTTTAGACATTACAAAAAGTTATTTCTTTAAAAAAACCCTTTTTTGTAAGCTTTCAGAGTGTATAAATGCAGCTAGACTTCGATGTTGTTGCATCTAAAAAGCCAAGCAGGGTGAGGTTTCTTTTTAGTGTTGGCTAATGGGAAGCTATATCTGCAAGAGAACATCCTTATGGACTGAATATTTTTGTGTGAGAATTTTATTTCAGCTGTGAAAAGTGCTTGGACACTGTATGTGTCTATTCATTGGGCTATCTTAATCTTATGGCATGTAGAATTGATGTACTACAGATCTGAGGCTTTTGGTACTGAGGATGGAGACAGCAATTTACAGTCTGGAAATGCAGATGAAAACATAAGGTTACATACTTGATTCTCATTGAAATTCAGACAATATTGAAGAACACTATTGGGCTTTTCAGTCATTTATGTAAGCTGATATTATATTTTAACACAAACATGTCAACCGTAGGCTATTACATCTCACCCTCACTGGGGGAAAAGGGAGGAGTGAATCAGTTGTTGATTCAAATTGAGCTCTTCTGTTGCCTCAAGACTTCAACCTTCCAGCCAGGGTTCAGCTAACAGCAGATTAAAGTTGCATGGACTTGTGTTATTGTTGGAATCTGAAAGACTCTTTAACTGAACACTTCATTATACCAGGCCAGCATGTTAACAGATATGATTTAAAAGTGGGCAAGAAGGAGCAGGGCTTCACCTTATGTTGCTGAATTGATGCAAGGATATAAAAATGGTATTCTGGTTTTATTTTTTCCTTTTTCTAATTGATGCTTTACTGTGTTTCTACCATAGAAATGAAGACCTAAAACAAATGTTGGAAAGCAGTAAAGATTCTGCAAAGCTGGATGCTATGAAAAGAATTGTTGGGGTATGTGATATTTTTATTATTATTTTTATTTGTTAGGGTATCTGGGTTTTTGTTGTTATTTTTATTTCTTGGATGTGAATACTGCTTTAGCTTTACAGATCCTATACCGCATCAGCATTTGAGTGTCTAAATGGTGTTTAAAAGGTACTGTGAAGTCCTTAATTTGGAATTTTGTGTAGAAATTGCTGTATAGAAATATATGCAGTCATATACTTTTAAAATATTTATGTAACAGTGCTAATATGCATGTAAATAACTATTTTCAGTAGGGAGGTGAGATCTTAAATACGAAAGGGTTTCTTTAGAGAAGCTTCAATTGCTGTCTTAATTCAGCAGACAGGAAACAACAGAAATTTGCAGAAGTAAAATGAGAAATTGCATTTACTATTTTTACTTTTTTAGATTATATAAGGATTGTTTTAAATCAGGTGTGTTGCCTGTGTATTCGACTAAGTATTTCAGGTGAACTGTTTAAGCACAGAGGTGATTAAATAATGTTTAACATCATTGTGTGTTTAAACTCTATAAACTGAACAACTTGAAGTTGATAATGTCCCTTTATTTCTTCTTAAAAGTATTAGAAGCTATGGAAAGCTGTTCAGGGTCCACTTGACTTATTTTTTTGGGACTTCTGCATTTGATTTCTGTCATTATTCCTTCAGTCTCCTCTGTTTGTTTTGCAGCTCCTTTTATTTTTCTTGGGTTTTACGTGGGTTACCCTGTCTACACATGTACTGAAGTGAGTAGGCACAGGTTGTATTATGCAAATGTGTTCTTTCCTCTGATTCTAAAGCTGGTGATTTCTCCCTTCGTTATCCTCTAGTGATGAAGATTTTACTCAAGCTGGTTGTCTTCTGCTTTTGCCTTTGATCCTAGTCATGCCAGAGATATCAATTACCTATTAGACCTTGGTAACCTCTCAACTGTTATTTCATAACACCATTTTTTTGGGGGTGTGTGTGAAAAGTTTGATTCATCTTCTCTGATGTGATGTGGGATTCCTCAGGGTTTGACCATACAGAGGTGCTATTGCAAGAAATCATGGCCTTTAAAAGTGCCATGGTTTCATCCTATGGTAACTTACATTCTCCTGCTTCCCTCAGAAAAGTTTGTTTTGTTTTGTTTTTCTGGCTATGACTGTGGGCAGGAAGGCTGGGGAGAGCTGCCTGTTGCTCCCTTAGTTTTCTTTTCAAAGGGTGGCCAGATCTCTTTATCTGTGTTTGGAGACTGTTGCAACTGGATGTGTATGTATACTGGGGAATTAGAAACTATTAAGTGGGGTCAGCTTTAAATTTTAAATGAAAACTTTACTAGATTGATTATTTTTTCCATTTTTTTCCTACAATCAATGCTGCTCTTATAAATGAGTGTGCAAAGAGCAAATGCACTTGTAAATACCTGCTGCTGCTACATATTCAAAGCACTTCTTAACAACTGTTTCTTTAATTTTCCTAAAAGTATATGATGTCATGGAGCTGTAGACGTGAAGTTGGCACTGGTAGCTGTGGTCCTTAGTCGTCTTAGGTTGAGGTGATCAGGCTCAAGAGCTCTTCAGCAAGGGGAGGCAGAACTGAATTGAGCACATTCTTTCTTCTGCTACCCCATTTCCCAGTTCCAGATTTCTGTCCTTTTATAAGTTCCCAGTCCTTGGTTTCTGTCCCTTTTCTAACCACTGCACAGTGCTGGAAGAGCACTACTTTCCAAGGTGGCAGCAGGCAGGTGTTTCTTGGATATTTCTTCCTTGCTTAGCTGCTGTGTCTTTTCTTAAAGCAGAAACAGCCTTCTAGCTCATGAGGTTAACCGTTACTTGATCTCAAGTGGGTTTTTTTAATTACTGGATCCTCTGTTTTCAGTCCCTTTCATATTTTCAAGGTATTTGCTGTTATCCTCTGTTTAAACTGTGTTTCATAACAGATACCTGGTACCAACCTGTGGTTCACAGAACAAACTGAAACAATGAGCTTTACAGGCCAGGACTGGGACCTTGCACAATTAGCATTAGGCCTTCTGGCAGCAGTAATAATGTTCTTGCTGGGCACAAAGATCCTTGTGTGTTACTAATTGTGTGCTTACATTTAGAGAGGTTGCAGGGATGAGATGGGTTTTGCAGAGATGAAAGGCTTCCTCTAGCCTTATTATGTGAGGAAGAAGGAACTCCGTTGTCAGAGTATTGTTTAGTGTGTCTCCCTGGAATGCACTTTTTCAGTAATTTTAGGTAAAGGAAAAAGCTGTGCATACCAATAGGTTTTTTTACTCTTTTTAGTAAGTACTTCAAGAGCTGGAACCTTAATTTGTCCATATAGGTGTGATGGAAAAGTACCAGGAGAACACTGCTTATGGCTCTTTTTGCTGCTGCTTCTTCCTTTAAGGTGGTTTGCACACTTTGTCATGGGGAGGAGGAGATTCATTACAAATAAAACCAAATCTATCTTGCAGAGAGTGACTTCTAACAACATAATTTAAAGCATAGGAATAGTCCATTTTTGATCTTTCCACTTCACCTCTTACATGAAGGTGTCTAAGCCTACCTTCAGATAGAATACTTACGTGTGACTTCAATGATCAGTGATGTTTTTTAGTCAGTATGTTATTTTTTTATGTTTCTTCCTTACATGCATACCATAAAATAATTGCAGTCTCTGGAAGATTACAAGGAACACTGGTGGTTTAGAAAAAAATTTGAAGTGTGTACAGAACCAAGTTTATTCTACTGTATGTATGGAAACACAATAGCTGATATTTCTTTTAAAATATACACTGATATTACAACAACCAAGCTATTCTTGTTACCAAGTGTGGAAACCTGTCTGAACTTCTCATCTGGGAAAAAAATCTCAGTGGAATTTTGCTCCTGAAGATTTTGGAGCATAAATTTAGGAAACAAATTCCCATGGAAGCAAATTCCCACAGAGAATTTTGGCTATGTCTGTGTCTCTCTTATGGGGGGGGCGGGGGAAGAAGTTTAGTGCTCCTTGACATTGCATAGTACTTATTCTAGAATGAAAGTTTCTGTCTGTGCAGGAACTCCAGTTATATAAGACAACACAATTGGAGAATGTCTAGGCACAGCAACAAAAACCACATGATAGACCTTAGTCTTGGAAAGAACCATTATGTTCTTTCAGGTTAATGATCCATGGGCTAAGGAGGTTTTACACTAATCGTTACGACTTAATGAGTCAAAATACACTCTTTTAAAAGACCCTAAATACATATTTACATGGTACACTGGAGCTATTATGGTTGATCAGTTAAATAATGCAAGTAATGCATAGAGTCATACTGTTACAGCCTGTCAGGGAAGTCTAAGGTTCATCACTATTTTTGAGTAACGTAACTTCTGTTGCATCAAGATGAGATGACTGATAGTATTTTATTCTATGATACTTCTTTACAGTGCAACTTGCTATGAAGTTCTACTTGAGTGTGGTCATTCTCAATTTGGCATTCATTACAAAGACCCTACAGTCCTGACAGCAGTGGTTTCATTTAGATTCTTAGTTAAAACCCCCTGGAACACATACAATGTGCTTGTGTTTTAGTTTGTCACTTCCTGTGCTTTAATGCAGCTGCAAGAAATAGTTTAAGATGTTAAGTTGGTTAAATTGTAATGTTGTGCCGCACAACTGCTCTTAAACCCTTCTGAAAAGCCCCCTGACTAATAGCTAGAACTATGTTCTCTCCTCTTCTGGCATCTTTCTTCTAACCTTCTCCAAATACACAGTTTGTCAAGGTATTACCTGGTTTTGTGTGTTCTTGCTTTTGTTGCATAAGATCCTAGTTCTTTATGCCCTTGATGTGTTTTATCAATGAAATACACAAACAGCCTGTGAGTTAGGAATATGAAGTTTAATCAGCTGTATAATGTTGAGTAATGGAGGGAATGTGTGATAGTTATGAACAGCAGCAACCGCAGCTGCATAACTCATGTTCCTGTGTTGGATCCTGGCATATTTGCTTGTCTTAGTGAGCTCTTGTCCTTTCTGATTAGCTTGATGTTTGTCTGACTGGATCCTGCTCTTGGCCACAGTTGGGCTTGCTCTGAGTTTGTGTTCAGCAACACTTAACTTGATATAACAGGTTCATGAAATTCCATGGTTTGCAGCTTGGACATGAAGTCCTGGCAGGCATTCTGCTGGAATTAGATCTAAGAAATATGAGAGTTGTGCAGCTGTAGTGTATACGGAAGTATTTTATTCCTTCTAATCTACTTGGTTTCTTATAAATAACTTCCTCGTTAGGCTGTTCATACAAGGGCTGAAGCTGAACTGGGATTTTGTTGTTTGTGCTCTTTGAGACCATTTTATTGTTTGCTACATACACTAGCTTCAGATTTCTCTGAGATCAGATATGAAAACTTTCTTCTTTTTTTTTTTTTTTAAATAAATCACAGTGGGTTGACTGATCTTGCTTTTTACCTTGCTGTTCTTTTGTTTTGTATAAACACTTTAAGGTCTTTTGTGTTTAACTTGCTGTGGAAAACAATCATGCTTTTCTTTTTTTTTTAAAGTGCAATGTCTGTATTTCTTTTTCTCTCCTTGGTTCTATTGCACACCAAGATTGTTCCAGGGAGAATGCACAGGACTACTTCTGACGTTATTTTTTGGTTTTTTTTGTTCGTGTGTTTGTTTTTTTGTGTGTTTTTTTTTTTTTTTTTTTTGTTGGGGTGGGGTATTGTTTGGATTTATTTATTATTTACCCAGCAGGTAATTCTGTAAAGCTTTTCAGATTAGCAAGGTCTTTATTTTAAGTAATTATTAAAGCATTAAAAATGATTTGCAGTCCAATATAGTAAAATCCAGTTAATTGATTCCAAACACACACCCCAAACTCCATAAACAGCCAGTTCCCAGGGGATTTGCTGTATCGACAGTATCCTGTAAAGTCTCATAGTTAACAAAGTCAGACTTTATTGTCAACTTCATAGAAATCATGTTTTAAATAAATCTGGAATAAATGCTGGCTTCTTTAAAAGAAAAAAACAAAAACCCCCAAAAAACCTGGAAAGCCCACTCTAATAAATGATATTATTACATTACTAAGATTTGCCTCTTCTTTTTTTTTTCTTTTATAGATGATTGCAAATGGAAAAAATGCTTCTGAGCTGTTTCCTGCTGTTGTGAAGAATGTTGCCAGTAAAAATATTGAGGTATTCCTATAGCTCATTAAGCATAATGTTATGGAAGATCTCTTTATGAAAATTTTATCTAAATGTACTTGGACTTCAACATAAACCATAAAATCTCTAGGATTTTTTAAAATAGAATTTCTCAGGGTTTAATTTCAGTGACAGCATTACGGTAATAGTTTAATATGTAAATTAAAGGAACCTACTGGGTGATTTGGAGGGAGGAATAATAATGTTTACATTTATGAAATTGATTGGTTAGGGAACGTTTGTGGAAGTGTGGGGTGGTGAATCTCAGGAAAGGTACTATCGTTTGAGGTGCAGTGCTGCTTGCAAAGTTTGAGTAGGGATTGTGTTACATTGTATTTAAAAATGTCTATTGCAGATCAAGGCTGAGAGGTACGGGTTGGGTAAAGAAGTTCACTGTTCTAGTGTATATTTATAAAAGGAGTGTCTCAGCATGAGGATTGCAGAGTGAGATCACTAACTCAGTTAAACAACTCTTTGTATGGATTTGTGGTTAGACAAAATGTGATGTTACTAATGAAGTGTGTTAAAACAATTTTTTGTTTCACAATACTTAAATGTTCGTTCTTTTGATAATTTACTTTAGAGAATTTATTTAATGCTTTATTAGTATGAATGCCTGTGATTCCAGAATATTACAGAAAAGTAGCTTTCAAATCTCAGAATCTTTTGGAGACATGATGTGTTTTGGGGGTGGATAGGTACCATCTTGAGCAGAGAAAAAAAATTGCTAATATGTAGTGTGATTTCAAATCTCTGGGTTACTTTCATATTTTGCAAGACCTGAACACTTTAAAGCAAAGTCATACCTGCATCTTAGGACTAAGCCCTTACTTATTTATTTCGTATGAAGAATTATGAAAGGAGTATATGAAGGGGCAGACAAGAACAACTTAAACTACTTACAAAAGGAGCTGATGAACAACCTAGTCAGAATCATCTGCAATAGAAGTTAATTTTTTGAGACAAGTTACTTGACTGAATTTATTCAACTTGCACTACATTCTGAGACTTTAATTAAAAGAGGATATGTTTACTAATTGTTTTCAGGATTTCTGTAGATAAAAACAATAGCAAAAATAGAAGTTTTTCTTTCAGGCTTATTTTAGGAGCATATGTGTCTGTTCTTGCCCCAATATCAGGTGTTAGACACACAAAATAGCTTTCTTCTGTATCTTTTTTTTTTTTTCTGATAAGAAAGCAAGAAAAAGAAAAAAAAATCCATTTTGGACTAGTGAAAATTCAAATTTCCAGGAAGTTAAAAAACGGAGATTGCGTTCAACTATGATGTGTTTAAAGCCACAGGCCTACAATGTGGCTTGAGGAAATCTAAAGCAGCATCCGCATTAGAACGTTGTACAACCAGAATTTTTATAAAGGAAACGTTACTCTGCCCATTACCAGTCCTATGCGTAACACTGCCAGTTCCAGTGCAGAGGTGTCAGAGTTAACAGTTGACTTGACAAATGAGATTTGGATGAAAATAACATCCGTGAGTTTGTAGTTCCAGACCGCATAGTGACCATCAAGTATCAGTTTGAGGAAAGCAGAGCGAGCATGCAATGATATTAGTTAGTTCCTACTGCACAGGATCATAATTTTGGAAAAATGCAGGAAATAGTAGTTGGAAGCACTGGGTTTTAAGAAGAGAAGTCAATTGAATGCATGCTCCAATTCTTCCCTCCTCTCCTGGAAATATGTACTTCAACCTTTATTATTAATGGGAACAAAAGTTGCTTTTTCCCTGGCTTCAGGCACTAAAGGTCTTATTTTCTGCAATAACAACTTCAGCAAACTCCTGTCTCTAATGTGCTGTGATATAGCAGGATGAAGACACATCTGTTTCCGTCCTTATTTTACAAGGATGGATAGTAATAGTCAAGTTTGAGTCTAATTTTAGCTTTAAAGAAGTTGTTCTTGTTTAGCTGCTACTTTAAAACTTTAGGTTTTTTCCATTCTTTGAAAATACATGTATCTGGTTGAGGCCAAATACTGAGCTCTGGTAAGTCAAAGAGGCATAAGTGTTCAAAAATGACAATTCAGAATATTTCAGAGTTTACTGTATTAAAACAATTTTAGAAATCGTAACTGTACTTTTAGTAATAGGTGATAAAAGGAAATGGGGTAAGGAACCAGACTAGTTGAATATTCTCTTCCTCTTTAACTTGTGTTTGTAAGTTATGAATACTCTTAAGTCCAGTTTTGAACAGAGATACCTTACACCAAAGGGGAGTGCCTTACACAGTATTATTAGTCTTGGGTGCTTTTAACTGTCAGGGATGGAACCACTAACTCAGCAGAGGCAAGACTGCCCAAGCTCTAGGCTTCCAGGCCAACCAGTAGTGAGGCTGGGACTGTGTTCCTGGTAGGTGTGCATGTGTACACATACGTGTGTCTATATACACACCTAAGAAATACATATGTATAGGATACTCAGATGAATGCAAACAGCACCAGCAGCTTGGCAGTTCAAGATTAAGGTCTGCTAGTGGGAATGTACGTATAGAGACATGCATACAGTGTGAATCCATCCAGCAGATAGACTCAGACATGTCTGCCCAGTGGCTGGCCCCTCAATCCCAGTCACCCCCACTGCTGGCACCTGAACATATGCGCCCCTGAGGCTGCAGCCCTATATCAGTTGTTAGTACAAACTGCTGTATGCATGCAAACACATGTAAAGCAGGACTCCCCTGGTCACCCAGTAGCTACCTTCTCATGGTCTTGCCCTTAGATGCACAAGTGACCTGGCCAGAACTCCCATAGTCCTCTACTAGCAAACCACTTGTTGTTATGCCCTTAGAAAGATGCACACAAACACATGATTCTTGCCCCTAGAGACCCACAGACCGTCTGGTTTCTCTGACAGCTGGATGAGATTCCCCTGGTCTATGCCGTAGCCAGTTCCTTCTGTGGTCTTGCCCTTAGATACCCACAGCCTTACCTAGCTCCTTTCCAGGCCACTTCACCTACTCACTGGCTAGTGCAGCTTGATCCACTGGTACACCCGCATCCATTCCAGTCACTGGCACCACTAACACATGGGTTTGCACTTGGTTTCGTGTACTCTAGTCTCTTCAGTTGCTTGTGTCCATGCTCATGGGCCTACTGGCTTGTGGTCCCAGCCTGGGTTCTGTCAGCCAGACCCTCACTTGTTCCAGGTGGTGGCCACTATGACTTGTTGCAGTTGCTGAAGGCGCACTTAAGTCCCCTCACTCTGGTGTCTCTAGTTGCTGGTGCCCCAGGACACATGGGCCTTCCAGGCTGTGGCCTGGCTGTAGTTGCTGGCACATACATGCACCTTCACACTGAATACAGAGTACCTCACAAAGGAAAATAGTTAAAAATGGAATTTAATGAGAAAATATACCTGCTGATCAGGTGCAGGGCACAGAAGGGTAGGTGTACCAACCAGCAAACTGTTTAGATGCGTCCAGCCATTTTGATCCACTTATCCCTCTGTTTTCCCCTACTTGTTCCTCCCCAGATCACATAGATTCCCCCACTTCTTCTTCAGTTTGGTTCTTCCCAAAAACATCCCATGATAAGTCTGCTGCAATTCTAAAATGCTCTTCGTCTGCATCCCATACCTGTATGCAGAAAAGCCCCTCAGTCTGAAAGGTGCTCTGGTGTTAACTCTTCATGGGTTTAACACTTGGACATGGGAGCTGAGGCTCTCCTGAGGTGGTCCTGGGAGGGGCCTGACAAGGGTGTCCTTTCCTCTGAGTCCTAAATTTGGGTTCCCTCCTACTACTGTCTCTCTCTGCACCTCTGGCCTGATGGTTCCTGTCATGGTTTTGAGAGAAGCTAGGGCAGGGTATTACTTGCAAACACCCCTCCACACCCTTTGTATCTCTGTGCTCCTTTGTGGATGTGCAATAAGGTTTTATCACATAACCTAACATGAATTAGTAGAAGCCTTTTATTCACTGTTTATATCTTATGGGTCTTTTCTTATATTTTAAAACAAATAGATAGATATGTGAATTCACATATCTTCCTCTATGCTGTAGTCAAAGTTCCCTCATCACATATTTTTCCACTATTTAGTGCTAACATATTTGTGTGAGAAGAGACTGTTAAATTGAAAAGAGATGAGGGCATTCAGTAAAGCCAGCCGACTAATTTCTTTCTCAAGGTTAGTTAGATGACAACTTTAGGTCATTATGTAGGTATACTTCCAGGCATCTAGTTAGCACATATGGGACTCAGAAACCTTTATCATGGTCCAGTTTTTAGGATGGTTTTGAAATGATGAGAAATTACTGTATTAAGTCAGATTCTTAGTACATTGATCCTGATACTGTTTTCTGGAAGTGTTTTACCAAATTTTTTCCTGTCCTTAAGAATTCTTACACAAATCTGTCCGTACAAATTGCTACAATGCAATAGCAAATGCATCAGTTCATCTGAGTGACTTAGTATTCGAGTGACTTTCCTGCCCAGAAATGGCTGCTGGTTTGGAGTTGTTTTGTTTTTTTTTTTAAATCTTTTATCAGGGCTGAATGCTCTGATACAGGGAAATGGAGGTGAAGAAGCAGTAGAACACGTTCATTTGTTTTAAGAGAAGCAAAGGGCATCTTATTGTTTACAGAAGTGCCTTGTGATTTTTGTTTTTATAAGTACACACTGACCTCAACTTGATTATGTGCATCGTGTCATGGATGGTAAGGATACAAAAAGTGACCTAATAAACAATTGGTGGTATAGAACAAAAATAAGTCTTGGTCAATAACTCATGGAGTTTGATGTGCTTATATTGATAAACTAATTAAACAAATCTGTCTGTGTTCCTCAAGCCTAATGTGCCCCTCTTATGATTAGTTTTATAGAAAGGAGCATTTCAACATTGAATGAAGGTAAATGGTAAAAGAATAGTGTAGTCACGAAGCTCTAAGTGCTTCCATTTCTAGTCACAGAGTGGTTTCAAGGAAAGGAGGCTTTCTTTGCACACCTGCAGTCATTCAGTGCATAGGCCTCTTGTGGTCAATGTTGATTGCTGCTTGTGTATAGCTGAACAACAAATAATTTAGTATGGTGTAACCTTCTGTGATTTAATATTATGCTTTTTGCCAGAATTGGCACAAAGATACATCTTCTGATAGTGACAGTAATTATAGCACAGCTGTAGTTGAGGGTCTTTCAGAATTTTCCATTATAAACCCCAACAGTAGGTTTACAACTCAAATGTAAAAAATGTTTTCGCTGCTTCCTGGGCATACAGTGGCCATGAGGGGGTAAAGTGAACTAAATTGAATACCGCCCTCCCCGAAAATCATACTGAGGTTTTCTTAATCTTTGAACATTGCATCCTTTGTAGTATGCTTATATTGGCTACATCTTTTGAATGCTTGTAGTCAGGCAAAGGTGGATCTAATACACTTTGCTTTTGTCCAAGACATAGTCAGAAGTGCTTTTAATCAGATTTAAATAGTGTAAGTTACCACACTTCAGCTGGAAGGTGTTTTCTCTTCCAAATGTGTTGAAGTAATTGATTTTAAATTGGAGAGATGTGGATTTGAGGGATGGACCACTCAGTGGATATGGAATTGGCTGTATGGTCACACGGAAAGAATTGTGGTCAATGGCTCGATATCCAAGTGGAGACCAGTGGCATTCCCATGGGGTTGTTGTCAGGACTTATGTTTAACATTTTTGTTGGTGACATGGACAGTGGGATTGAGTGTGCCCTCAGCAAGTTTGCTGACGACACCAAGCTGTGTGGTGCAGTTGACACCCTGGAGGGAAGGGATGCCATCCAGAGGGTCCTGGATAGGCTTGAGAGGTGGGCCCGTGTAAACCTCCTGAAATTCAGCCAGGCCAAGTGCAAGGTCCTGCACATGAGTCAGGGCAATCCAAAGCACAGATACAAGCTGGGCAGAGAACGGATTGAGAGCAGCCCTGAAGAGAAGGACCTGGGCGCGTTGGTTGATGAAAAGCTCAACATGAGCTGGCAATGTGAGCTTGCAGCCCAGAAAGCCACCCATATCCTGGGCTGCATCAAAAGAAGCGTGGCCAGCAAGGCGAGGGAGGTGATTCACCCCCTCTACTCCACTCTTGTGAGACCCCACCTGGAGTACTGTGTCCAGCTCTGGAGTCCTCACCACAAGAAGGGCATGGACCTGTTGGAACGGGTCCAGCGGAGGGCCACAAAGATGATCAGCACCTCTGCTGTCAAGACAGCCTGACAGAGTTGGGGTTGTTCAACCTGGAGAAGAGAAGGCTCTGGAGAGACCTTACAGTTGCCTTCTAGTACCTAAAAGGGACCTACAGGAAAGATGGGGAGGGACTCTTCATCAGTGAGTGTAGCAATAGGATGAGGGGTAATGGTTTTACACTAAAAGAGGGTAATTTTAGATTAGGTATTAGGAAGAAATTCTTTACTGTGAGGGTGATGAGATGCTGGAACAGGTTGCCCAGGGAAGTCGTGGACGCCCTGTCCCTGGAGGTGTTCAAGGCCAGGTTGGATGGGGCTTTGAGTAACCTGATCTAGTGGGAGGTGTCCCTGCACATGGCAGGGGGCTTGGAACTAGGTGATCTTTAAGGTCTCTTCCAACCCAAACCATTCTGTGATTTTTGAGTTTCAGGGTAAACTAAAATGAGCTTGTTGAAATCCTTGGCTATTGCAGTTTAACATATTTTCTGTAAGAAAAAACCATGAAGAGTGTTCAGGTGGCCAGTTGCCACATGTCAGCTTCTTAGATTATTCAAGTCTTTATTTACTAGTTGATAATATAAAGCAGTACTTTTTTATTAGCCTTCATCTGTGTTGTTAATTAGGTAATATGCAGCACCTCAGGGAGTTTCTGCTAAAAGAATTACAGTAAATTGTAAGACATTTGAGAAGCATGTGAATACTCCAGTGATAATATTAACCCTTCCTTCAAAGAAGAAAATGTTGGTGAAATTGTGCAATCTAGGACTTAGTTTTGTAGAATTCTAAAACTTTCTGATAATTATGTTGTGGTTTTCTTTTCAGATAAAAAAGCTTGTGTATGTTTATCTGATGCGTTATGCAGAGGAGCAGCAAGATCTAGCATTATTGTCCATCAGTACTTTCCAGCGTGCTTTAAAAGTGAGTGACTACTAAACAACATGTCATAGAGAGTTCTGAGCTGGTACCACAAAAATAAAAATATCTGTATAAGTGTAGTCTGGTGAACTAAAGTGTGTAAATGTCTGCGTCTGATAAACCAGTTTCAAGTTATGTCATTGACAATGTTTTTTGTGCCATCTCAAACCTCATCAAGGTTTGAGATGCAGCTAAGCCTGCATAAAGTAAAATTACTTCCCTAAAGAAAGGCAGTAGATTGGTGCTCTCACATGCCCAGCATTTAGTTTCTGGAATCCCTTTTCTCTTTGCAAGGTAGCTTATATATGTTAAAAGAAGATCCTGTTATTACCCTGAACCACATGTGTTCCTTTTAGTTTGTGTAAAACATCTTTTTGTACAACAGCGAATTGGAAAATAAGCAAGGTAGTACTACCTAAATTAAAATGTTTAATGTGTTGCACATGCTACTTTTTATTAAAAGCACTTAAGAAAAAGCATTTTTTACTGTTCCATTTCAAATTCAGATCACAGTGGGGAACAGAATTAGAGAACAAAGATTAGGATTGCCCTTGAAGTGTGACTGTGGAGAAAAGAAAGATCTATTAAGTCTCCATCCTTAAATTTGTCCAGCTTTTATAATAAGAGAGGGTTGGGGGTTTTTTTTGTACTGTTCTTGTAAGGTTACTCTAGGTTCATAATTAATTTCTGTCATGTCACTGATCCAGACCTTGCATCTTGTTGGAAAATGTTGCAATGAGAGCACCAGGTATGGAACTGTAGGAGCACCCCACGAGTGACTAGAGAGCTTTCTACCCCTTTCCTTACATCTTTTGCCTCAATGTCACGTGTAGTACCTTTACTATCTGTGACTGCCACAAAAAGCTAAAATTCAAGTGACTTTGTAGTGTATGCTTTTACTGAGATACGTATACAGTGAACGCTTCTCATGGCATGACTTTTTAAAAAGCTGTGGATTGTGGGAACAAAAGGAGAGGGGATAACTCAAATGTTGTGACTGTGAGTAACTCAAAGAAGTGGTGATGTGGCAAGGAGGTAGACTCCAAGCCAGCTGAGATTTTCAGCAACTAAGAAAATTACTAAGCCTGCCGTGAAAGATAGATAAATGTAATTAATTCTTTCTGTTCTTTTTTTTGTAACCTTTTTTTTATGGTTTTGTAACAAAGTTTATAATTTGGCTTTATGTGTGGGGATTTTTTTTCCTCTCTATTTAGAAAGAACTCTTTAGAGTATTTTAAATTTATGAGATTGGAGATGAGCTTTGCAAACTCTGATAAGAAGTTGTTTTTCTAAAAACTGTCAAATTAAGTGTTTTCACCATCCAGAGACTTACTACTCAGGAGTAGTAGTGGTGCTAAGTCCCACTGCTAAGACGTGGGAATTTTGAGAGCTTAGATGAATTGATCATTAAGTAATACCAGTCTGAAAACCCATGTTGCCAACTCTCAGTCCTTGGGAGAAATGTTCTCTAGGAAGTAGCCTTCTGGCAGACAGTACACTGAATTAATGCTCTGGCAATTTTAGTTTGCAAGATTTTTGAGGATTTAGTACTTCATCAAGCAACGTTTCTCTGATATGTCCCAAGGCCATGACTAGTGGATGAAGTTTACATAACAGTTCCTCCAAATACAGATGTTTTGTGCTATTGTTGGATCTGCAAGCTATTTACATTTAGCTTAGTATTTTGACATGTTCTTAAGGAAATTTGTTTTGTTCAGTTTATTTCTTGCAGTAAAACATAAAATGGATATGCCGACAAGAATTTGAGTGGGATTAACACAACTAAGAACCATGTTTTCATTTGAGAGTTCTTATATTTAAGTACTAAAACTGAGCTAGGTGTGTTTTTCAGAATATCTGAATTCCACTTGGATTGCAGAAAAAGTTTCAGATCATTAAATAAAATAATAGTCTTTTTTGTCCATCATTCCCATATTTTGCTTGGGAACATGAATTATGTTCATGTTTTCCTTTGCCAGATTTCCAAATTTTCATAATGTTTCAATGTTTTCTTTCTTACTTTCTTTTACTATTTTTTGGTTGTTGAAAGCTTTTTTGTGTGAAGGTTGGCATGTTTTCTTATTAGTGTGGCCTTAGCTTGCAAGCCTGACTGATACTCAGATAGATCTACATGTTTAAATGTGTGGTTACTAATTAGTGTAAACACTGCAGAGAATTTAATGATGCGTTTCTGCACTATCTTGTTTTATTTTTCCCCTTCTCTTCCATTCTTTAGGATCCTAATCAGTTAATCCGTGCAAGTGCTTTAAGGGTTTTATCCAGTATCCGCGTCCCAATTATTGTTCCTATTATGATGCTTGCTATTAAGGAAGCCTCTTCTGATTTATCTCCTTATGTGAGGAAGAATGCAGCTCATGCAATCCAAAAGCTGTACAGGTAAGTGATTCTGACAAATACTGAAAAGCAATTTTAAGATAGTTGTCGTATATGTTTTTTAGGACTACTGGGGGAGGGGGCAGTGGCATGTCTCAGATATATCAGATCCATTTCTTAAAAAGTGTAAAGGGTGTGGCGACACTCGACGACTCAACTGATTTGTCTGGAATTCAGGCAAGTCTTTTGTTTGCTAGAATCAAAGGATAACTATGAAGAGATACAAACAGAAACTGATATGCTATCTTTTGTTTTTAGTATACCTGTTGTTGTCATCTATGTAGCAACTATTTTGATGGGTATTCTCAGAATCAAAGATTTCGGTGTTTAGCATCTGTATCTTTCATCCTGAAGGCATTTGCTGTAGTTTGCACTACAGGTGACAAATGGATACTAAGTTGTAGAAATTTTATCTATGCAAATCCAAATCTTCCTCTTCCCTCTTCAGAAATTCTTGTTGTGGAAGAGCTCTTATGAAGAGGTAGGTAGTGGTTTACACAGGTGAGGGCAACAGAACCTGTACCTTTCCGAAACAAAGGCAGGCATTTATTCTACTACTTAGCTCCCTTTTTATTTCGCCTATCCAAAGAGAGGAGGGTGAGAAGTGTTAGGGGTTCCGAATCAGGTAGCCTGAGGCTGCTGCAGTTCCATGCCCCCTCAGACCATGCAGTAGTGAGGCTGAGCATGTATTTCTAATGTGCACATACACACACATGTACAATGCACATGCACACAGCCAGCTGTACAGATCAGTACAGGCAGAAAATAGCACTCATGCAGACAAAACCGGCATCAACAGCATTATCTAGTTGCACTCACTGGCTGATCGGCATGCAGGCCCATTAGTGAACCTTTATATGTACAATCTGGATCCCCCACTAATAATCCTTAATGCTCAGTCTTTCGTGTAGTTGGCCTTGGACTCCCAGTCTCCCCAGTCACTGGCACACAGAAGTGCACAATGCTTGCAAACCTACTGCACTTGCTGTTACAGACCCCTCAATCAGAAACACACATGCCCCTACCCTTTCACTCAAACACTGTGAATCTCAGAGGAGCTGGGTTTAGACGCTCAGACTATGAAGTAACGGGCCCTTATATCCCTTTGTCTCCAGTTGTCTCTCACTGGGTGGAGAAGAGGAGAAAGAACCAGAGAGAATGAGGCACACAAATGGCTATCTCAGTCAACCTGCAGACCTTACAGTCTCTCCAATAGTTGGCCTGGGTGCCCTGGTCCCTCTGGTAGCCAAAATCTCCAACTGTCTCACTCAGACACACACACATGTCCAGCCCTGACCTGCAGCTCAACTTCAATACCTGGCTTCCTAAGCCACCTAGTCTGGCTTGATCTCTAGCCATCACACACTGACATACATACTTGCTCCCATTGCTGGTACTGCAGTTATACGTATCTCTGCAACCCATGGTGTGACTCCAGTTGCTGGAGCTTAGACCTCCATATCACGTGTGCACACAGAATAGAGACTGCCTCACCCAGGAAAGTAGTTAAAAATAGAGTTTGATGAGAAGACAGAACAGACTGTGGTATCAGGTGCAGAGCATGGCCAGACAAGCATGCTGAGCAGCAAAGTATTTACATACTACTGGCTCCTTTTATGCACTTATCCTTCTATTTTCCTACACTGTTCCTCCTGAAATCATCTGGATCTCTCCCTTTCCCTGCCTTTCATTTCTCCCATAAACATCCCATAGTACGTCTTGTACAGTCCCAAAATGCGCTTTCTGGGGTAGTATATTAAGTCTCATAGTCCTGTAACTAGTAACATCCCTATGTCTGAAAGGTGCTCTGGAGAGCCTCTGTCAGTCATGATAGGTTCATTTTAGAACCATAAGGCTGATGGCTTTTCTGTGTCAGCTTTCCGAAGAACCTGGGCAGGGGCTCCTACCTCCTGCTGATTTTTTTTAATTTTTTTTCTTTAATGTGCTGAGTACTCTCATGTGATGGCCCTGGGTGTAGCTGGGTCAGGATATTATTGGAGTTTCCCCTACCTCTCTACTCCTCTGTGTGCAGAGAAGCCTTTTATCATGTAACGTAACACAAGAGGGAATGTATTTTAAGTCCCTTCCTGCTATTTGAGTGATTTATTTTTTGTTAGCGTCTGGTTCCAGCGCACAAAAGACTTTTTGGCCTGAGTTATTCTTCATACACAAAATGTCCTTTCATTTCCTGATATTATCAAAACTTGATTGAGTGCACCCTCAGTAAGTTTGCAGATGACACCAAACTAGGTGGGACTGTTGATCTGCTTGAGGGTAGGAAGGCTCTACAGAGGGACCTGGGCAGGCTGGATCGATGGGCTGAGGCCAACTGTATGAGGTTTAATAAGGCCAAGTGCCGGGTCCTGCATTTCGGTCACAACAACCCCAAGCAACGCTGCAGGCTTGGGGAAGAGTGGCTGGAAAGCTGCCTGGCAGAAAAGGACCTGGGGGTGCTGGTGGACGGCCAGCTTAACATGAGCCAGCAGTGTGCCCAGGTGGCCAAGAAGGCCAACAGCATTCTGGCTTGTATCAGGAATAGCGTGGCCAGCAGGAGCAGGGAAGTGATCGTGCCTCTGTACTCGGCACTGGTGAGGCCTCACCTTGAGTACTGTGTTCAGTTCTGGGCCCCTCTGTACAAGAGGGACACTGAAGTGCTGGAGCATGTCCAGAGGAGAGCTCCCAGGCTGGTGAGGGCTCTGGAGACCAGGTCATATGAGGAGAGGCTGAGGGAGCTGGGCATGTTTAGCTTGGAGAAGAGGAGGCTGAGGGGAGACCTCATTGCCCTCTACAACTACCTGAAAGGAGGCTGTAGAGAGGTGGGCGTTGGCCTCTTCTCCCAAGTGAATAATGACAGGAGCAGAGGAAATGGTCTGAAGTTGCGGCAGGGGAGGTTTAGATTAGATATTAGGAAGAATTACTTTACTGAAAGAGTGGTCAGGCACTGGGACAGCCTGCCCAGGGAGGTAGTTGAGTCACCGCCCCTAGAGGTGTTTAAGAAACATCTAGATGTGGCACTTCAGGGCATGCTCTAGTGGCAGAGATTGTAGGTTGTTTGGTTGGACTCAATGATCTCAAAGGTCCTTTCCAACCATGGAGATTCTATGATTCTATTTGGAGGAGTTTGTCAGTAATGGTCTGTTAGTGCCAGCAAGGCACAGCAGTAGCTGGAGAGCAGGCTACTCCATGGAATTTTAACTTAAATTGATGCTTCCATTTCTTCTCTTCATGACAGGCAAAGTTTATTTTACTAGTCCAGATTAAAGAGGTGATTGGTGGAAAACTGGATGCTGAAATCTAACTTGATTACTAAAAGACCTTTTATCCATCTTTCATCCAATCTCCAGATATGATTGCATCTTCAAACACAATTTGTACTTTTTCCTATCTCTGGGTTCATATGGCATCCTATGCTTATAGAATGTCAGTGGCAAGATTTTGAAATCTTGCAAATAGCATAAAAAAGTATGTGTTATGGTGAAAAAATACAGCAGCACAATCTGGAGAAACTGGCCTCACTCCCTTCTAGTTTCCATGAATTCCAGACTGGTAGTAAAATGGACATCTAGCTCACAAAGCAAAGGAAAACTGATGAAACTAACATTCTGTAAAGGTTTCCTTAATGCTTTAGAGGGACATCC
The DNA here is from genome assembly GCF_964199755.1 of Larus michahellis. NCBI lineage: Eukaryota > Metazoa > Chordata > Aves > Charadriiformes > Laridae > Larus > Larus michahellis. The sequence continues at coordinate 25,954,558 of NC_133930.1, forward strand.
TTCACAAGTTTTCACTTCATGAAAACACTCTAGGCATCATAATGCAAGTTTCCAAACTGCTGTAGCTGCAGATTCCACCACTTAGAATAAGCTTCATAGTTACAACTCCATTTACAAGTAACCAACAATTGTGTCCTTTGTAGCAGGATTTGGGAACTGCTTATAGAAAGCATGTGAACTTTTATTGTCACACTTTCAAAATTTCCTTTTACAAATGCCGTTATCTAGTAACACTGGTTTACCGCAGGACCAACAGGAGAATGTATAGTTTTCTGGATCACTTGAAGAAGCAGCAGTACTGGGAACTGGTGAAAAGGGTATCAAATTAATCTGTCCACAGGCTGGTCCAGTTGCCTTGCCTGCAAATAAGAGTCTTTAACAGGCAGTCTCAGCAGATGTTTCAACAAGGATCATGACTGGTAGCTCCACAATTCAGCGATACAGATCATGTACTGGTGGCAAGGCTTTCTTTTGGACTATATGTAATGAGCAAGTAATTTCAGAAGACTGTCTCTGAAGTTGGTCAAAATCAGAATTCTGGAGGGGGTGTATTTTTGATGTGAAGATCAGTCAACTGTTTATATGCTCTCCTACATCTAATTACTCCATCTTCTGTGAGCATTTGAGTAACAAGAAGTAATACTTTATTCTAATAGTGCCTGTATTCTCCATTTGATTTTTGGTTTCCATGACTTCTCTACCTGTTTCATAATCCTGTGGTTCAGTTAGTGCTCCAGTCAGACTTCTGGATGGAGGTTCGATACTCCAATCTTCTTTGCATTTAGTGTCATGGTGTTTGGATGGATGTCTGACCTAGAAGAGCTTGTTCATTAGTGGTTCAATCAATCCTAACAGCAGGAAGCTTACATATCAAACAGAAAAGATTTCAGGCGTAGTGTGAACAGCAACATTTGTGCCCAATGCAATCAACATTGCCAGGTACATTGGAGTAATTTTATCATTGAAAATGTCAGACCTCTTGCTTATTTCACTTAGAGTGCATTTCAAAGCTATTAGTATCTTCTATCAATAGCAAACTCTACCATGTACTTGCACCTACTTGCAGTGAGATTTGGAAAAGGACTTTTTAAAAGCCCATCACTAATATTAATAGATTCCATTATTGGTATTTGATAATACCAGTAATAGATTCTACTGTTGCTGGTAGATACCATAACAGGGGCAGATCACTCTGAGCTCTTTAACCTGTTCTTTTATTTTCTCTCCAAGAATGCTGCCTTCCTTATCTAAAACATCAGGGAAGAGGAGGGGAAGGAACATGAACTCAGTTATCAGAGCCCTTACTGAAGATTTTCTTGATTGCGTAACAAAATTAGTATTTTTCAAGTTTCTTAGTAATAAGTACTTTCTGCTTTTAAATTTTATACGAATTTTGAAAATTCAGAATAAAGCCTATTAGAAAGACTTTTGGCTATTCCTCTGAGGGTTTTGGTCCTTGGCAGAAGATCCCGAGTAAATCTTTTTTGACAAAAATAGAAGTTGGAACAAAATGTAATCATAAAAGTACTTGTGGAACAATGTGCTGTTGCTTTGCTTATGCTGATGGTGGCTTCTAATGAAGTTGTGTTATTTGTTTAATCATGTTCTAGTATTGCTAGGTATTAGAACTTTAGCAAAGTAGTATGCCGTTAGATACTCACTTTATGAATCTGTACTTGGAAAGGATATACTGTGCATTAGGGCATTTCATCGCTCAGCATTAAAACTGAAGCATACAATAATGACCAAAAACTTCTCTACTTATCTGTAATTGTATCCATGTTGAAATTACTTTTCAAAGGCATAGAACTACACATCTGTATGGCTCTTTGTAGCTGCTTTCTCTTTGTATTTTCTTCTGCCTTTGAATTCTTCCATGCTCTATGGATCCATGAAGAAGCAGCTGGAATAAAAAGCTGGTGCTTACCTACCTAAGAAGCAAGCTTGACAATAATAGATGTTTCTGGCAAATTTTTGTCTGGTCTTTGAACATGAAAAGGACAGTACAAATATTGTTGTTTGCAACTCTTGTTTTTTCTCTGCTTTTACTATTTATGTAGGACTTCAAGCAGTCTATTTTTCATCAGCTTTCACACCAACTTTGTATAGGTACGCGTGAAGTTAACAAAGTGACTTACTTGAAGGTTTGATTCTGCTTTGTCCTGACGTTCATTCACTGCTCAATTCATTCATGCTGAAATTCTCTTCTACAAAAACAGTGAGATCCTTGTGACTTAACATCTGAAGCTTAGTCAAGTTCTCCCTAATGGGTTTGCCTGTCTTAATGTTTCCTAAATCCTAAAATTTTTATGAGTTTAAGTATTAAGATTCTCATAGAACACACAAGTGGTAACATAAAGTTAATCTTTATAATTTAATTTTATACTCCTTCAATTCAGTTCTGTATTCCATTATTAACTTTATTTTCAGTCAAGTTCTTTTACAATCAGTTCTTTGGAATACTTGATTTTTCTGGAAGTGGTTTCTTCAATGCTCTTGGTTCCCAGCTTGTGTCTAAAGGTCAACAAACTTAACATCTTTTAAATTTGGGTATGTCTGACCAAATGAGTTAAAAGAATTTCTATTTTTCCTTCTAGTCTTGATCCAGAGCAAAAGGAAATGTTAATTGAAGTGATAGAAAAGCTTTTGAAGGACCGAAGTACGGTAAGAAACAATATGCTATTACGTATGCATGTATTGATAGAGTTTACTCCTGAGGCTGTCATTCAGCAGTACATGATACACTTTCTTAACTCTTGCTGATGTGGTTTTATTTTATTTTTTTTAGATAGAAGTATCATCGTGTATTTATGCACTATACTGTGACTGTAATAGTGACCACCTCCTTTAATAAGGCTAGTAATTATACTTGTATCATGGGTATTCTTCATCTGATTTGTTAGCATCTTTTTATGCATGCTTCTTTAAACTTAATTTTGAAAATGAAGGTTATATAATTATGTGAATCAGTGCACAAGTGTCTATGTATAAACACTTTTTCATTGGGAAATTAGCTAGGTCATTTCAATTTGATTGTGATACTGTAAGAATAAATTACTTCTGTACGATGCACGGTATGCCTGTTGAAATCAGTCTGCCTTGTAGTGTGTACAACTATAAGACAACGATACTTGCTGTGTGCTTGTTTGTTCTTGCAAATATCCGCACTTCCAATCTGGTAAGTATAACAGACATCCTGGGACAATTTCTGTAAATGTAACACTCCTGTTTGCCTTGCCTCTGCATGAACTTCTGGATGTCTCAAAATGATCACACACTTTATTTTTCTTCCTCTGCCCTACAAGTAAGTTTTGCAAGTCTAAGCCAGAAAGGTAATTGAGCAAGGAGTCTTCAAATAGAAAAAAGAGTTGCAAATTAAAATATTCTCTTGCTCGTGTTCAGATTACTAACTTAGTGAGTGTGATTAAAGTATTACTAAGTACCAGACAGTGTGTTGCTTCGGCTCCTATTTGTCAAGTGTTTTTGTAACACATAGGAATATGGTCTGTTGTCATAGCGCAGTTGAGGTGTTCGGGACATAAATGGTGCTGCTCTCTAAAAGACATCTTGCATCTTCCACTGAAGGGTTACTGAAGGAGAGTGTCAGAGCTTAATGGCTCAGCAGACAGTAAATCAGCTAGTTAGTTCTCCTGACTGCATCTATGCTTGACCTGTACTCATTTGTTAGAGGCCTTTGTGCTTCTGTGGAGTTGCCCCCCAGTGGTTCTTTGTGTATTTTCTTTTCGTGGTTCATGCTCTTGGTGTGCATGCAATCTGTGAATGTGAGATTAGATTCTGTATACCTGTGGAGGCGTAAAGGGCTGAGAAGCCATCTTTGTTTCTTTTTATTGCTGATGGCAGGAAAAGAAAATCCATGAGTTTTCACTCTGTTTCCTAGTTCTTATTGCTTGTGGTAAATGGCAAGTTATGCAACAACTAGTCATTTACACATTTACTCTAACAAAATACTAGAGGAAAAAAGCATAGAGTAGGTTTGGATCTTTTTCCCCAGTCCACTGACCTTGGCACTTGGAGTTACTTATAAGGGCATTAATGCTGGAGTTACTTATAAGGGCATTAATGCTGGAGTTACTTATAAGGGCATTAATGCTGGAGTTACTTATAAGGGCATTAATGGTTATTCCTTAGTATGTGCCACAATTATGGTGCTTCTGTGTCACTCAAAAATGGACACTGTATTTATGAAGGTACCAGCTGAAGCAATAGTCAAAGTTATGCTATGTTGTCAGCACATTCGAGAAGCTAAGAGTGATGATCTAGAACTGGGTCTTCTGGACCTCTTTGGAGACATAGTATGGTTAACTGACGCAACTTTCTACTCCCTCTGATTCCTCTTGGTCAGTTCCCTAGCAAAACCTGAATCCAGCCTGAGCTGAGACGTGTCAGCTTCAGAAGTTTTACTCTTTCAGGAAGTGATATGAAGAATTATTATTCCGAAAAGGAACTGTACAAATCTCTTTTCAGGACTCTGAATCAAACCCAAGTATTAATATGTGCGCTTTCATCCCCAACAGACTCCACAGTTTGTTGTGATCGATCTCTCTTTAATCCTTGCTAGCTTTGCGAGGATCAGTCTAACATGGAGAAGCTTCACCTTAAGTAGTTATCTTTTGTCAAGTTCCACTGAATGTTCCCAGAAAAGCCTCCACATTTACTAACAGAAAGCACATAGTGCACAACTGTTCTATTAGCACGTAACTTCAATCTGAATAAGCTTATTCTTTGCCTCTAATTGGAGAACATAGCAATTTGCTCACAGTGAAGGAAACAGAGTGCGTATAGCTACTTTTAGCTTTAAAATTGGAGGAGATGCAGCTGCTTATAAGTGGTGGTCCTTATGTACAGATGTGTATGTATGTAGCCTATATAGCCTTAGATTGGCTACTTTTTAAGTCTTATCTAAGCTCCTCTTGGGAATTTTGTATTAATTTGATCCACCTTTTTGTGTTATCTAAGGGAAGCTGAATTTCATATACTTAGTATAAATGAAAGAGCTCCTTCTACGTACGTAAAGAAAAAAGCTTTTAGAAAATATTTTGTGGTCTTTGTGAAGAAAGTTAAGTTGGGTTTGTTGCCACAGGAATTCTAGAAATGAGTCTGAGCTGTGGAACAGCAGCATTTTATCATAGTCTTATGAGGTGTGTGTGTTTGATTTAGTGGTATTTCTCAGGTTTTTGCAGCCTCCTTTGGCTGTTTAACAGTCAGATGGCCTGAAATTTGTAGGCTGATAACGTGGAACTCAGACCATAAATGTTTACTTGACACTAATCTTTAGATTCCTTCAATTTAACTGCACAGAAGCTGTTCCCTTACATCAACATTAGTTGTCATTTCCTGATAGCTTTAATCTAATGTTAGCAGATCGGTTAATTGGGAAAGAGATGGTGTTTTCATTAAATAGCGTCTTTATTAGAGTGGGAGAATCTTAGTGACTTTGGGAATTGTTGAATATCAGTGGTTCTCCACCTTTTTTTTTCCCTTGATGGAAATGTCAGGTTACTTTTGGCATTTCTGTGTACTTGAGGGCTGATAATTCTCAGACAAACCATGATGCATTGTTGTGGGGAAAATATACCATGTGGATTTGTGGGAAATCCACCACGTGGTTTTTTTGTTTGCTTTTTTTGTTCTTGCTCCATTTGTTTTAGTCATATTTTAGAAATGTTTGAGACTTTAATAAAAAGTAAATTTTTACTCATAATTTGTTTATTTTCTGTAACCATTTGACCTCAAGCCCTGTTTTTGAAACTTGCTGAATAATCTCTACATTAAAACAGGAGCGAATAGCTTCTAAATGTAGATCCCTCTAAATTTATGTAAACCGGAATTTTTTTTCAGAGAGAACATGCTATTGTGGATTATTAATGCAGTTTATGTTGCACAGAAAAGGCACAATGTATTTAAATTAGCCAGAGTCATTTTACATTTGAAATAGCAAGAAACTGTCTAGATGGGAATTTTACTACGGTAAAATTAAGGCATTTTATCACACTGCGCAAAACGTGTTCATTTTTTAGGTCTCAATCAGTAGTAAATTTTAATATAAGCTGAGGTAAGCAAAACTTAAAATAAGATGAGATTTAACCTTAACCCAGCACTTCATTAAAATTTCTGGTGAGATAAATGAAAGATCACTCTACTCCTTAAGTGACTTAACACGAAGATTCAATTAAAAGGCAAGCTCTCAGTTAATCTAAGATGCAAAATTATCAAGTGCAAACCATCGTTAACATACCCTGAAGGGCAGCTAACTGGGAATTAGAGTGTATCAACAAAGCTTTGATTTTTCTGCCAGGTTATTTAATTTTTAAACAGATAAGATGTTTACAAATATTTTTATTATAGAGACTTAAGAAACTCCTAGTTATGTTTTTACCCTTGCTTTACAGAAAAAAGTACCTCAGACTTCGATAAGCAGGCGCAAGAGCATGAATGCCTGTTCTTTTATTTTTCTAGTAATTCTAGTCGAGCAGTTGACATGATTTTATGTAGAAAGGAAGATAAGAGCATGTGCGTATTTTATGCTAAAATGATTTTCTCAGAAAGTAATACAGCTAGTCACATAGTCATGTGTGAAATTATAATTGGGTATTTTAGAGGAAAATAGTTCCCTTCTTCTTTTTGGTTGATTCTGTATCACTTCACTCTAATTCTGTTTTTTCCATTCACTTAACAAGCCTGATGATCTATCTTTGGGGCATAGGGTTTAAGGTGGGATTTGTTGCTGTCATGATTTAACCCCAGTTGGCAGATAGGACCATGCAGCCACTCGCTCACTCACCCCAGTTGGGACTGGGGAGAGAATCAGAAAAGTAAAAGTGAGAAAACTTGTGGGTTGAGATAAAGACAGTTTCATAGGTGGAGCAAAGCCACGTGCGCAAGCAAAGCAAAACAAGGAATTCATTCACTGCTTCCCATCGTCAGGCAGGTGTTCAGCCATCTCCAGGAAAGCAGGGCTCCATCACACATAATGGTTACTTGGGAAGACAAACACCATCAATCCAAACGTCCCCCACTTCCTTCTTCCCCCAGCTTTATATGCAGAGCATGACATCACATGGTATGGAATATCCCTGTGGTCAGTTGGGGTCAGCTGCCCCGGCTGTGTCCCCTCCCAACTTCTTGTGCACCCACAACCTGCTCGCTGGTGGGGCGGTGTGAGGAGCGAAAAGGCCCTGACTGCCCAACAACTACAAACACCTGTGCGCTCTTAAAAGTATTTCTCATCCCAAATCCAAAACATAGCACTATACCAGCTGCTAATAAAAAAGTTAACTCTACCTGAACTGAAACCAGACAGTTGCTGAAATTGCTTTTGCCATACTGTGAAGGGCTGTAGGACTGCATTGTGTTTTGTAGCCTGTATATTTTACAAATCTGATTGTGTAAAATCTAGTTCATTAATGGTACCTGAGTTACAGCAGTTAAAAGAAATCTATGTTGATATTGAAAAGGAGCCATGTCCATTGTCCAAACCTGCAAAGCAAAAAGAACTTGTGACTTGCATTCCTCAGTCCAAACTAAAGCATCCCTAAGTGTTTCTAAACCTGCCTCTAAAAAGAAAATGAAGAATGTAGACCTGTATCTGCGATGTAGTTGTATGGATGCTGAGCATATTAAAAATGCCCAAATTTCTGTCTTTAACTTTGATCTGGTTTTATTTTGTTTGGGCAGATACCCCTGTTATAAGGAAGGTTTATGAAGTTTGTGTGGGAATATAAATGCATGTGCTGTATGTTAAAATGAATTTTTTCATCCCCATCCAGAGAACCGGGTTAGTATGTGGTCACCTATATTTTGTGCTATATCACAGCTGTTGCTATTATAGCTCCTGTTCTGGGACCAGGTAGTATACAGAGTGCAGCGCTGCTTTTGAACTTTTCTAAGGCAGAAGAATATTAGAGAAAAATTTCAAAACACGTCGGCCTGACGTGCAGATGCTCATTGATTCCCAAGTATGTACTCCTGTTGTTGTGACCCCAGAAATATCTGTTGTGAAGTAATATGGGAAGGGATAGAGGCAAGTTTTGTGTGAAGAATGACAGTAAATTAGATTATCGCATAGAACCTGTTCATTGCTAATTAAGATTTACACTCTTTTCTAAAGGTTAAATTTTCCTTTAGCCTTTGCTTAAATAATATTTTTTCCTTTAATGAGAATATTTTAATCACATTAAACTACTTCTAATACTTAAATAAATTTATTATTCTGTTGTGGTGTTATAATTGACTCCTAAATACAAGAGGTGCAACTTAGTATGAATTCTGTTTTGGAGGTGAAAAGACTTTATACAAACGTGTGAGTATTGAGATTTCTTTTGCATACTGCGTGGTACTAGGCCAAGCGCAGATTCTTGTCAATTGAGACCCCTTGGATTAAAAAATGATCCTAGGAATTGGTGATGGCTTTGCAATGGAGATCTTGATCTTTTAAACTGAAGCAGTATATTCGGGGGTGATGGGGAAGAAAGCTAGAGTCTGCTTTTCAACAGTAGGCTTTTGTTAATAAGTTAATGGTTTAGTTTAGAAGCCGAATGTGTGGGTAAGACAATGTTTTCTTAACTTATTGATTTAATGTTGGTGAACGCTTCACTTTTGTGGAAAAATATTACTGAGTTTGTGCAGATGTTTTATTGTGATAGATCTATTATCCAGCTATTAGAAGATAAATGACTGATCTTTTCCAGTTTCCTTGCCTCCAGAAAATTGAAATAAGAAGGGGAATATCATTTGGGCTGTATGATTAGGGCAGGTGGGGTGGCCATTAATTTAAGAGAGAGGAATCTTGGCAGCGTAGGCCAACTTGCACTGTATTATCAATCAAACCTCGATGCACTTCTTGTGATGACCCAGCACTCTCAGGTTTTCACAGCGTTAATTAGAATTCATGACAAAATAGATGCAAGGAAACGTTTTGTACCCTTCATAATTTTATAGAAAATTTATTGTTATTAGAGGAACCATTTGCTTAGTGTGATTTTTTTCATTACCAGCTTGTCAACTAGCATAGATAATCTGGAGAAAATATGAACTCCATAGATTGGGTGTCACTTTTGTTGATGGTTCATGTAGTTTACCTTGGAGCACAGCTAATGGCTGAAGTTCATAGCAACAGCACAGAAAAACGTGGCAACCAGTGGAAGACAAATGAACCATGTTTATTGCTTTAATATAAAAAATACATAAATGGAAAGCAGCATTTGAATTTGATGAACTCATTGCTGGTTTTGTTGGAGTGATTTATATTTTCTCCTTATACAAAAAGCTACTATTGACACAGTGAGATGGAAATTAACTGACTGTTTTTTGGAAACCGATATTTTTTGGTTTTATATTCTGATTGGATCATTTTGTTTTAATTCCAAATATTTTTATGGAATGTTGAGCATTTAATAAACAAAGATTATTAGCTGCTCCTCTGATGTTTAGATATATAGTAGGATCATACTATAGTGGGAAGCAGTGTCAACTAGAAAATAATCTCATATTAAGAAAGCATTCGGAAATTTTCTCATATAAATCCTCTTGTTACCAGTGCATTTTCAATCTGTCTTACACTCTCACTTTTTTTTACCCTTTCAAATGAAAAGCCTAATTTTGGAAAATGCAATAATGGGAAGAGGGGCATCATCTTAAATAGTGTCATGATCTATGGCAATTCCTGTATTAACTTGTAAATCTAGGGACTCGCCACAGGAATAAAATGCTTGTTCATCCAGTGCACCTCTTGCATTTCATAGTGTATGTTCAAATTTTTATTAATATCTTTTAAGCATTCACAGGTGACAACATTCTCATTGTAAACTTGAGTAGGTGGCTGATATGAATTGAAATGAGTAATTATTTAGAATTCCTGTATTTCAGTATAGCTATTTCATTGTATTGAATTGTTGTGCTTTACTCACAGGAACTGAACTTTTAAAAAGCCAGCATTGTTCATAGGATATATGCTCAGTTTCTTGAAAGATCTAAACTAGTGTTGTATGTCTGATTTTATGTAAAGTTTCAAACTATATGATATCCAAATGAGAGAGAAATACAGCAAAATGTGTGTGTAGTACTACCAGCAGTAAAAGGCAAGGGTATCCACTCCAGAACTACAGTCAGGCAGCAGCATCTGTGCTATCCTTCACCTATGAACCTAAAAGGGTATTTTTAAATATTAAGCTGTGACTATTCTTATTGTCATAAATCGATCTGTGTGTCATTCTCTCTCCCCCCCCCCCGGCCCCTTTTCTCCCTTTGTATGTCAAACCTGTCAAGACACCTTATACTGTCTTGTAGTGTGAAGGAATAGAATATCTGTAATAAAATCTATGGGACAGTGAGTAAAAAAAAGTCTGTGGTCTAAAAGTGTCATCCCTTTCTTCTAAAACTTCGGATCCATCACACTGTCCTCTGCAAGCTGGCCTTAACTGTAGTTCAGAGTTTTGCATCCTAATAAAATTGCTTTGCTGCAAGCTAGTTCTAACATAGAACTCTTCCTACCCTTCCTGTCTTCCATCGTCAATTTCTCTCACCTAATTGAATACCTACTCAGGACTGATAGTGGTTTGTCTGGTGTTAACCACTGTCTTCTGCTGAGCTTTGAACCCACACCTAAGCATCATCTCATAGTAGTTTTTAATTACAAAATAGCTTACTGCAGCATGGTATTAAGAAGAAAGTTTGGTACAACAACATTAAAAATCTATTGGTTTTGTGATCCAGCAAAAAACAGCAAATAATTTTAGATGTAAAGTGTGTTTTATTTAGCTCCATGAAATAATCAAATTTTGCTTCCTGGAATGAGTTGTGTACTTGCTGGGACCAGCAGTTACCAGTATGTGGACGGGGCTGGAGACAATAAATGCAACTTCACGTTTATTCTTATTGGTAATTCATAAAATCCCCACAGAGCCTGAAACTTGTTTAGCATAATAGCAAGACTGTATTCTGAGCTGTTTTCTTTCAATTGTAATGTTGGGCGCATACTAATAAACCAAATGTCAGCCAAATACAGGGAGAAAAATGTAACATATGAATATCATTGTATTTAATATTTCTCAAAAAGTACCATTTCAATAAACTGCACTTCTATTTAATTGCTTACTTTAAGTCATTGGGGAAATTTTAGAGGTTGAAATGCAGATCCCCAGTGCTCAGATAGAATATGACATTAATTTGCTGCCAGAAGGCTATACTGCATGCATGCTAACTGCATACATATCAGCTGCTTCATGTAAAGTCTCATCATTTTAGTTATTTGACTTAGCATGTACTCTGACACAAAACAAATCTTAATTAAAGCAATTAGAAGAGAAAGAACAGTAATTCCAGGCGCACAATGACATGTCCTTATAATGCATGGTCAGCTTTTGCAGTTTTCCCACAGTTAAAGTAACCTGCTGCCAGAATTTTAACAGGAACCCCAATATATGTTCCCTTTCTTTATTTTTAAAAGAAAACACCTTATCGGAAGGTTTCAGTAAGCCTTGAAGTCTTAGAATTTTGAGAATCTATTTATTTTTCTCATGAAAACAAAGCTATTTTTATCATCATCGTCAGTATAAGGATCTTTGTGTATATATAAAGATTTATTTCTTAGGAAGGCAAAAAGACGTGTGAGGACATAGCAGGGCATAAATGATCCATTCCTGCAATTTTGGAACTGGTAGGGAAGTGCTGAACAACATGCAGAAATTCTGCTTCTGTTCTTGGAGGAAAAGTATTAATGTGTCTCCATATTGTATTGCTGATTTTTTTCATGCCTTTTTTTGCAAAGTGTATTCATGAAACTCTAAATATAAAATCTCATATGACAGTTAATTTGGCCGTATTGAGAGAGAAGTTTGTATCCCAGTAGTGCTGGGAAACTTACCCCAGCTCCTCCTTAGTTTGATCACACCAGTGTTGATAAGAGAATCCCAACAGACCTTGCCGGGCATTTCACTGTATTATATACTTCTTGTTGTTTCCTGCTATTTCTGAGTTAATTGCAAGTTCTCTGATAATTTATTTGGAAACTATAAGTGTAAGAAAAAAAAAATCATGCTTACATTGCACTGTGTCTTTGGGGCTGGGAGCTAAGATTTATGTATGTAATAGAAACAGCAAATGTTTTCTCCATTCTAATAAACTTACCCCAATTCTATTTTAAATAAGATACCATTTCTGTGGGCTTAGGGTTTTTTGTTGTTGTTTCTTTTCACTGAATAGAAACAATTTGAAATTGCCGAGAATTGCTAATATTAATTCTGATTCTCAGTTGTGGTTGAACTGTAGAAGGGACACTGAACTTCTGGTTTACATTTTGTTTTCTAGCTGGTAGCTGGGAGCGTTGTGATGGCATTTGAGGAAGTGTGTCCAGATAGAATTGATCTGATTCACAAGAACTACCGAAAGCTCTGTAACTTGTTGGTTGACGTGGAAGAGTGGGGTCAAGTTGTTATAATCCACATGTTAACTCGATATGCACGTACGCAGTTTGCAAGCCCATGGAAGGTAAGTGTTTGACTTTTTAAATTACTATTGTGTGCTTACATTCTGAATTATTTCCATTGTTGGATATACTTAGTCCTTTAAGATGCAGTTTTATGCAGACTTAATAAAAAAAAAATAAAATGCCTAAGTTTTAGCCGTCTAAGGCTTTGCTAATGCAAGGCATCCACCCTTCTTCAGACTATAAGAATTCTAATTCCAGGCTATAACCTGTTATGATTTACCCTGGGCACGTCCCATGGGCAGCAGAGAGAGTGCTTTTTTGTGGTTCTGTGAGCGACATGGCTCTTTGCTCTAAGAGATTTTTTGTGAGTCAAAGCTAGAAAGGTTTGCTGTTCTGTCCTGAAACTGGGTAGAATCTACTTTCTTTGTAGATATGAATACCCAGTATCATAGCATAGTGAACATTATGTTGCTTGTCAAGGCTTTGTTAATGTGCTGAGGGACTGTGTGGAGGCTTGAGTATATGTTTTTGAGCTGTGCAATGTAAAAAATGTTTTGGTATTTTCATTTATTTTATGTAAATTTGAGTTTACTCTTACTTAAAATTTATAAAGAGGGATCTTCAAAATAGAACTTAACAACAAAAAAATAGCTCAAGAAATTGATGCTATTAATATTGGTTTCAATTGGGATTTAACTCTGAATAACAATTTAAATTAAAAGACAGAATACTTTCTGGAAAGAACTGTATAAAATGGCTCCACAACTCCAGTTGTTTGCCTTTATTACAGGCTTGGGGATGTTACTACTGTTAAGTTTTGCCATTTAATTCATGCTTAAATTCGTACATATTCATTGGTACATATGTTGTTTTATAGCAGTAGTTGGAGATGGACTTTGTACAATTGCATAAAAGGACATTTGGGGTACCTACTTGTAGTAAATATAAGGTGATCTCAGAATCTTAGAGAAACTTTTGTCACTTTATTTTTTTTTTTTATTCCTTTGTATTTCTTTAGACTGAAGTAGTTCTGCTATAGCTCAGCTAATGTGTCTTAACGCTTCTGTTCAGGCGTTATTATTTTGGGGCTGATGATTGTGGTTCATAATTACCATATTAACAAATTTTTAAAGGTTTCTTTTTTTCAGCACTGGAATACAGAATGGCACCAGCTATCACTGAGTTCTTTCAAATTCTGTCCTTTAATACCCTTTGCCTGGGAATCAGACTGAAATGCATTGACATTCTGTGTTAATATATGTATACTTTATTATGTGGAAATAATTATAAGGAGATGTATTTGGACAAACAGCTAATTTCAGCCTGATTTAGTTTGTAATTATAGTCACTTCTTAAATAAGCAGGAGTCATAATGATTAGAAAACTAGAAACAAAGTAAAAATGTCTGAAGCAGAATCATATTTTTTCACTACCAGTTGGTTCTGGAACACCCTTTTTCCTTTCAGATGAAGATTAGAATGTTTGTAAGAGCACATCTTTCCAGAAAATGGCTTACAATGAGGAAAGAATTTTTGGATACTGAGTTACTTAAGTAATATGTTTTCCTAATGTCCTTGAGGCAGAGTGTTTATTACATGTTGCTTGTTGAAAGAAAGTAACTTGCATTCTTCTCTCTGACCTTTAGAAAGAATCAAAATTGGTAATTTGCTCTGCCTAATGCTATAATTTCACAATTGGTTTAAGTCAGTTTTAGGCTGTGATTGGACAAAGGAAGTGTCCTGTTGGATGTCTTGATGGGATTAGGTTTCTTTAAGACTAGTGTATTTTTTTTACTGAAAGTGGATGGATGATAATTGTTACTGTGGCTTCTGCTCTAGGAATGTGAAAGGTTTGTGTAACAATACTGCCTGTGTCAACCTAAAATTGGTCATCAGTGATATAGTATTAATAACACTTCGTTTCCACTTTCATGAGGTTCAGTGCAAAATTTAGTTTGTCTACCTACTTGGCAATTAAATTAGCAGAATTTTTTTCTGGGGCTAGTTGAAAAGCATGCCTTTGTCAATAGGTTCTTAAATGAACTCATCATACAACAGGGCATCTTGTGCAGTAGAAGAGATTTTTAATTTAGTTTATTTGCATCATTATGGATCACTATTTAGGCTGTTTATATGTAAATGTATGATTTGAGGAACAATTAAGTGTTGACAAAGTAGATTGCAGTCATATCAATTGCAGTGCATTTTCCATAATTTTTCTAACTGACATCTTTGATGATAAATAGTGGATGCCAAGTCAAAGCCGATTATACAGTGCACTAGGAATTCATGGCGCTGTCAGGGAGAAGACCGATTGACTTTAAATTTACATATTAATGAGAAGATTTGTTAAGAGGGTGCTTGACTATAGAAAATAACAGCATATTTATAGGGCACGACACTTTATAAATAAAGCTGATGCAGGAAAATGGAAATTAAACCTATCAGATTAATAAATTCAAGGCTGCTAAAATGCATATTTGCATTTTTATTCACTAAAATTTACCTTACTTTTTGAGAAATGGATGCTGCTTTTGTTCAAGTTGAGCTTATTCCCAACAAGTAATGGTGTAATGTTTTGAACTGATTTCTTGTGCATTTAGAAACTTAAAAAAAATTAGAATACGTACCAGCTATGGAGAAAAATCCTTTTTTGAGCAATAGGTTTAAAATTGTTGCAAAACTTTAATTGAATTACCCATTAACCAAAAATACTAAGTTATATACCCCTGTCTTTAGCTTCTCTGAAGGGTAGATTTTTTTTTTAAATTCTGATCGTAAATACCGTGAGGAAGAATGTCCTTGGTTTACCCTGTTTGTCTTGATGTACGTAGAGGGTGTTTTTGAAGCAGTTACACGTGAATAGCAGTTTCAGAATAACCTTTTTTCCATTATGAACTGTATCCAGCTTTGACCTGTATTAACTGCAATGAGAGCAAGACACTCATTTGGGAGTGAAAAAAAACCTGCTCGGGACTAACTGGGAAGAACAATTTCAGCGGTATTCTGGGAAGTGACATATTTGATGGCAGATAACACTGCAATGCATCCCAGCTTAAATGTTTTGTCCTGCTCTTGTCAGAGGAGTTGTTGGGACTGGTCAGTTGTTTGCAAACAGCTCCTGAACCATTACAGCTTGCAGCCTAAGACGTGAAGGTGTTTAAAATAGAGTTGCTGTTGGTTTCCATGGATGCATTGAGTTGTAGTCTGGCAGTTCAGGAGCTGATTTTCAAGCTGTTCAGCCATTCCTGTTTCTGCAAGGAGATGAGGATCACAGGAGGTAGTAGTGACTGCTTCATCTGTTCTGGTATATAGGTCCACCACCAAACATTGGTGCTGTCTCGAGGGTGTCTCCTAAAAACAGCTGACTTGGGCAGAAGTTTTGATGGTCATTGTAGAGAGCAAAATGGAGCTGGGAGCTGTAGTTTTGCAAAAAACCCAATGACTCTCGGGGCTGCTCAGCTTCCTTTCAGACAATTGCAGGTTACAGAAATAAATTCTCTTGGTGTTCAATTAAGATTGGAAAAAAATACTGAGTTCAAATTGATTGTGGGCTTCAGTCATAACAAAGTTATTTGTAAATAAATACTTATGAGAAGCATGTCTCAAGCTTACACTTTTAGGATTAATTACTGAAGTATTGCTCAATTTGAAGTCCTCAGAGTTTGACATAACTGATGGGGGGAGAGGCAGAAATTAAGCCTGAAGAAAATTATCTAAAATAACAAGGACTTTTAGGAGAAAAATAGCAAGTCTTTGGATGACCAAACTTCATGAATCACAGAAAGCAGCCTGGGTATTGAGGAACTGCAGGAAGAAACACATGGAAAATATTTACTTTGGTTGCTAGCTCTGACAAAATATTGAGGTCCCTTCTGACCTCAGCTGTTCTGTGATCTTTAGTCTTTTGTTAAATGCTTTAAAATGTTTCCCGATATTGTAGTGTTTTCTTGGTATCTTACAGTTATGAATTCTTAGTGTATTCCATAGAGGTCATGGTTATGTGTGATGGAATCCAGTACCTAGTGGCTACTTAAGACAGTTCAGCAATGTCTAATAGTGCTCTAACTCTAAATATTTATTTTTGTTCCCTGTGTTGGGGTGTGCATTGAGTGAACTGTAATTGTAAATGATAAAGCTTCAAGCACAGCATATAGGGAATACTGTCTATCCTTAACTTTTGTAGAACTTGTTAACTCTGTAACCGGTATTCTGGATCAGTTCTGCTCGTTTATTGCAGGAAAGCGTAAGATAACCTCTAAATCCTTTACTGAGAGGCTGAGAACAGAAGAAGGGAAAGGTGTATTCGGGTTGATAGCCTCCTGTTGACTAGGTGAATTACCTAAATAAAGTGATAAAAATGAAGTAAGCTGAAGTACTTTAAAAATATTCTGTATGTAAATCATTCATTTAATGATTAATCAGCCTGAATACACCTTTCCCTTCTCAGCCTGCCTGTAGCGGATTTAGAAGTTTTATTATTCTCTCCTGCAATAAGAAAATGAGTAAGGAGGCATAGATAGTTGGACACGTTTAAGAAATATTGAGAATAGTATTCAGTCTTTTAGGATAAAATTACTCAAGATATGTTATGTATTAGAACATTGTAGACCTCACTGAAGTTTCATTGTAGATATTTGTGCTGTGTGATTCCACCAGCTTGGTAGTTTTGCTGATTTGCCACCTTGACCCCACAAAAAAATTATAAGGCCAGAGAAGATTTTCTTCCCCAGAGGTCAAAAGCAGTCATTTCATTTTCAGCTTCCATTAAGCTGTCCTCTTCAGATGTAAGTGTGAAACCATATAGATCATTAGATTTCCTTGAGCCTGATTTGGCTGATAAGATCAAAAGATTAAATTTAGGAAAACTAGTGTACAGTGAAGATATAGATTATACTACTTATTTCTTCCATTCTTAGTATACCCGTCAGAATCCTCAGTCTGAATTGGAGAATTCTGGATTCAGTTACTGTTTCCCTTTTTGTCACAGTGCAATACTCTCTGACCAGGTTCTTTTATACATGAGATGGGGTTAATGTTTAATAGTGAATTCACTTGTTTGAAGATATTTGGTGAAGCATTTGGGGTATAAAATTTTACTGTAATACCAGTTTTATTTTTCCCTACCAGGTGTACTACTTAATAAGATGAGAATAATTTAAAGCATAAATTTATAACAAAAAATGGCCTGAAACTGATTGAGGAAAGTTGATTACTTGAAATTCTAAACAAAACTTTCTGGTTGTTATGGATATGATCTGAGACTATTATCATGATCACTGTATAATAGTTTCTTCTGTTACTGAAAGGAAGCATTATTGTCTCTCTACCTTCCCCCCATCTTCTCAGTTCCTTCCCTGGTGTTAGGGGTAGTGTTTCTGAGGCAATCTGGATAAAGGAATTGATCCAACAGAAGAATAAGTGAAAGGACAGGGAGGGTTACATTTCATCCACATGAATTTCCTGATTTGGTTAGCTTTGTGCCTGCCAGCCACTTACTGCTGGCAAAACAGAAGTACAGTCAGTAGGTTAAAACACCATTTATCTTTTCAGCAGAGTGTATTGCCATGGCTTCCATTAGTCCCATGACAGTCTTGCAGTGGAATAGCAGCAGTGGGTAGAATCTGCGTAGGCAAGTTCTCTAGGACATCTGGATTACTCACATAAGGAAAGCATCCCCTGCTTTTCCCATATATTTGACCAGAAAAGTTTCTATGTACTCCATCCAATGCTGTTGTCTTACCTTCCTGATGCAGTATGAAGGGTTTTTTTTATTCTTTATATATAGGATGAGAGGCATTCTAGCCATCTGTTGCAAATAAGTTGTTAAAATCTTTGTCTAGATCATTGACTTACAGAGATGAAAATTAACTGGGGGGAAACACTGAACTATTTTTATAGAAATCTAACTATCAACTGTCTATCTGCTAATCATTTCTAATTTACCTATCAGATGTACCAGACCCCCATCAGCCCATGAGCTACCAAAGTTTCTAGCTTTCATTTTGGCAATTGCAATGATGTTTAATCATAGAAAATTGTGTGAGCAATAAGAAGTGCATGCCAAACTGTTAACAAATTCTGGTCTGGGCATTTATCTGTGGGATATTATTCTCTGCCTAGTAATTGTTTAGCCTTTTCATTGTTATACCAGGATTTTTCTCTCGATAATTAGAAGAATTGCAAAGTAAACTTCCTTAGCTCCTTTGCAAAAGTAAACCTTTGTTTAATTTTTGCTCTGTTTCAAGAAGGCCTATGTGTGGTCAGACCTCTGCTCTGAGGAAGCTTTAACCTCCTGAGTCTGGGCCTGTACGCTTGTTCTTTTTGTAATATCAGGTAGAATTCTTGATTCATTATGGCGTATCTTTAAAGGACCATAGGGAAGAGTAAATACAAAAAATTTCAACTTTTCTTGGGTCGTCCATTTGTTTGACAGTGTATCCACAAGTTTGCTTGAGTTTATGGTTGGAAAAATACCAGACAAGAAGACTGGGGTTAACTTAAGCCTGAATGGTAGCAACATTTGCTTTTTCCATCATGGCTTGTACCATCAGAATAAATACACCACCAGTTGTTTGTGTGAGAATATCACTGAAGCAAATCAACAGATGTTTTAAGATGGTTTCAGCTCCTTTGCCTACTTATGCATTAGGATGAAGGAAGAAATCCTGCAATACAGGATTTAATGTCCATTGATTGTGTTTAGGTTAGAAGGGCAGGCTTTCTGGAAAGGACAGCACTCATCTTTCAGACTACTAATCTGAGTACACGTACAATTACATTCTTTTAAGTTTTCAAGTCATTTTGTATCATGAAAACTTAAGGCTGCTAACATCTAGAGCTAGGGCCAAATATTGTTTAAATGTTGGATAAACATTTTATTAACAGTAAACAATTCTAAAACTGCATAAACAAAAATTAAAAATGAAGTTATCAGTGTGTTTGCGTGTTTGGGAAACAGGGAAGATCCCTTTGTTCTCTTTGACTTTACTTTTAAAATAGTCTCCATTTTTTCCAGAGAGAAAAGAGTTTGGTTGTTTCAATCTTATTGTTGTTTCTAGTGTATGTTAGGAACACTAGAAAGAGGGGCACTGTGAACCATTACAGCTCTGTACACACTGAAGATCTGTGAGGTCCCTGTTCCTCCATACCTTGTTTACAATTCATGACAGGTGGCGACTACTAGTCTAGAGCGTGTAGGACCCTTCTTTCAGTTGCACCCCCAAAATAACTAACAATTACTTGTTTTTTGTCATGGTTCACTTACTGTGCAACCCTGTGGAAGGATAGTTTTCCTCGGCAGCTGTTCTATAAGTGCTTGCTCTCTTGATGGGATGGTTTAATACTGCCTCTTCAGATACTTAAACTGAGATTAAACCTTAACCATCATAAAAAGCCTAAAAACTGCTCAAGCATTTAACCAAACTTCTAAATACAAGTTCCAAATTCCACTTTAATTTTTGGACTTGAGGGGAAAAAAAAAGGGGGAACTTTTAGCCAGAAGCAGATGGTGTCTTTTCCCTTTAAATTATCCCTTCTCCTTTGCTCCTTCTCCACTTTATTTTTGCAATGTTTGTTATATCCCTTTATGTTTTTCATTGTATTTTCTGTTCTTCCTTGCTTTTTTCCTATTCTTGCTTTGGCAGTGTCTTTGCACTCTCATTATCACAACTTTTCCACACACTGTGGAAATGAGGGTGTGTTTGTGGTAAGAGAAAACTATTCTATGCCTCACTTCCATTTTGAGGAGAATGGAACTGTTTTGAATAAGTGAAAGTGATCTAAAATTCATAATTGATTGTTTTAATTGTAGCTGCAAGTATTGTGCGGTTTTGTTACAACAATAATTGGGAATTTGAGATTGTTGCAGAATGTTGTTAGTTTCTGCAGCATATTTAACTCTTAGCCCTTATTTTGAGACAGCAGTCCTAGACTTACTTGCTGCTTCCTACAGAAATGAGAATGAGCTTTTGAACACTTCTTGAGTTTTCACATTAGTTCAGTATGAAGTTACTTAGCACAGATGTTCCTGTAATTGTGATATATTGGGAAAAATTTAATGTTCAGTGGTCCTCAAACCCATACTTCCACCTGTGCGATGCTCTTGTCTCACAGTGGTAGTATAAAACTTCTATGAGTACAGGCTTTCTGAAGAACATTTTGGGATTTTTTTTTAGGGTTTTTCACTACATTTTTTATTTCAGTTTCTGTTCAAAACTAGGTTCAAAACTAAGCAAGTTTTTAAAAGCTACTGTAAGACTGGATTGAAGAGTTTTTGAAAAGTCTCTCGTTACAAATGAGTTTACGTACTCATACTATATGGGAAAATCGTTGCTTTTCTTTTTAAGGGTGAAATAAACACGTACATCCACACTAGGATTATAGAGGGTATTGTATAAATGAGAATATTCAGGGATATAATCTTAGAGTACATATATGAGAGGAAAAGATGTAGTAAACTACAAATGAAGCTTGATTTTATTTATAATGTAATTTTATATATGCTGAAAGTTAAGCTAAGTCCAATGTTGTGACTGAAAATGCTTTAATATTAAATTAATGCTACAGTCTGATTCTCAAGCTTGAGTAGGTGTCTTAGTACCTTCATGTAACTTAACTATCAAGCTTGCTTGATACTTACAAATCAGAAGGTTTTTATATAGAAAGCTTTTTTGAATTGCGTATAAAATCTACCAAACCTAGTAGAATTTTATTGTGGGTTCCTTAGGCACATTAAAATTTAGCTTTTCTAAAGAAATATGAAAATGTTTTGCTCGGTATCAAACATGCAACTCCAAAGGCTGTTGATATCACAAGGTAAGCTGACTTGGAAGACGAATCCTTTTACAGAATAATGTTTCAAAGTTTCCCTAGGATAGCTGTTTACAGGGATGTTACAACATCATAGTCAGTAAACTGCTAAGAATACTAAGAAGATACTGGATGATTTTGTGCAATGGCTTTCTTGTTTGTTGGACCTGAACTGAGACTAAAGCTAGTGTTTTAATGCCTAAGTATAGATACTGTTAATAATCCCACCTAGTTTGAATCTTTATTTCTTGCAGCTTCAAACGATTGTAACGTGCTGATGCATTCCTTTCTTACTGGTAATCCATAATTGTCATGAGACCACCTGGGTTTGAATGATACTGAACTCCAAATACTTTAAGTCATGGAACTGTGCAGCTGATCTTTAGACCACAAGACCATTGCCACAGTCTTGAGCCCTTATGAAATACAACTCTAGAAGTTTTGTTCCTCTCTTCCCTCAACTGTTGAACCTCTTTGAAACAACCTGGTGATAAAAGAAAATTCAAAACCTTTTTAACGAAGGATTGATTGAACTCAAAAACACCTCAGAACTTCTGTGTCCCAATGAGGTGAAATCTGTGGGAAAACAATTATTCCTGAATGCAGTACCTCTTGTGTGAAAATGCACTGGTTTTAGTCAATACCCCGAAAAAAGGAAAGAGTGTCCACTTACATGAATACGGTGAAGGCAGAGAAGAAGGGAGGAGTCTTCTTCTTTGAAAACTTCTTATCCCATTCTTTTCCCACATTTTTAGATTACGATTCTCAACTTGCTCTTTTTGTGTCTTTTGGCTTTTTATATTAATAGATGATTGAGACTATTGGCCATTGAATTATAGAAAGTCTGTTAAGAAATTTCAATGGCGGTCACTTTATAAACCCTTTTTCATGTTGTATCATTTTCTGGCAGATGTTTGCATTTGAAAAATAGATTGGTTTTCAATATCATGTGATGACTGTTGGCCGAATATGAAGGTTATAGAGTGAGGGTTAGAATCAGAAAATATGATTCAGTGTGACCCAAATATTTCTTCAGTTTGTCACAATTACCACTTTCATTAATACTCACTTCAATTTCTATTAGCTGGAAGCGTGTTTATTTCTTTAGATAAATAAACTTTAAAAACGACGAATATAATTGTGTTCAAGGAACCATGAAATCTCATTTGACCAGAACATGATAGCTTTTATCTAAAACTTAAAACTAAAGCACCAGTTTCCATTGTAATTTATTGGAATTATATAATATCTTTTATATAACTGTATTAATATGTTACATTCTCAGTCTAATTCCAGCAGACTCATTTCAATAGAGCTGTAATCTGAAAAATGATCCTTGAAAGAGGGCAGTATAGGAGTCCAAGTCTGTTTCAGTGACTTCAGATCTGCATAGTTCATAGAATCATGGAACGATTTGGGTTGGAAGGGACCTTAAAGATAGAATCATAGAATTGCTTAGATTGGAAGGGGCCTTTGACATCATCTAGTCCAGCCATCAACCTGACCCTGACAAAAAACATCACTAAACCATACCTCTAAGCACTATGATCATCTAGTTGCAATCCACTGCCATGGGCAGGGACACCTCCCACTAGACCAGCTTACTCAAAGCCCCATCCAGCCTGGACTTGAACACTTACAGGAATGGGGCACCCATAAGTTCTCTGGGCAACCTGTTCTAGTACCTCACCACTCTCACAGCTGCTATAAGGTCTTCCTGGAGCCGTCTCTTCTCCATGCTAGTTCTACAAACAGCCTACAAATCCAACCAAAACCTCAGGTTTTCTTTCTGATCTCTCTATCCCAATGGTGATTAAGAGACTGTTGTTATAATGGAAGTAAAAATTACAATATTCAAACATATCAGAGGAATATAATGATGATCCTGCGATCTTTATTGATTCTTCATTCCATTGTGGCTCACTTAACTGAAAGTATGTGCGTACTTCTTGATTTGTGTAGGAGCAACACATCTGGTGCCTGCTGGAGTGATAGAATGCGATGTTTGGTAGTGTGATAATTTTGTGTGACTGTTTTATATAAATGATACAGGCTATATATTATTATATATCACGCTATCTAATCATTGTGTTCTGTATATGCTGGCTTTTGGACTGAAAGTGTTCAGTCTATTTTGACTTAATTTAGAAGGGAACATATGCCTTCTGGTCCTCTGACTGCACATTTCTTGAGGAAGCCTCCTTACAAATTCTTCCCTGGTAGAATACAGGTCATGTCCCAGACCACTGCTTCATTACCAGAATCTCTTTTATAGTCTTTGTGTGGTAGAAAGGAGAAATTAAGTTTCTAAAATTCTTGTTCATTTTTAAGTAACTTTGTTCCTGAAAGTTGTAAATGCATCATGTCTGAGACCAGACAGAACATGCTGGTCCAGTCTGGTGACAGCAAAGTCGCCTTTTGATTTCTGTCCATTCAGGAATAGCTGCAGTTTATAACCATTTCTCTAACATGCATCCTGGTACTGTGATCTGGTTTGTTTCTCACCTGTCTTGTAATCCTCAGCCCGTTCCTTTCCAATGACTCTGCACACGAAAGCATCAGCAGGAGTTTGTTAGGTGCTGGAAGCTCGTTTTCCTTCGATGTAACAATGAAAGATTCAATAGCTATTTTTACAGAGGAAAAGAGTACGATGATTGCTTCATTAACTTTGTCTTACAGAAGGGGAAGTATCTGAAGCTTTTAACCTTTGGAGAAACCACGATATGATTCATTTATCTGAGGGCCTGTTGTTGTTCTAAATGACAGAAGATGCCTGTCCTAGTATTCAGTTGTTATGGATCTCCTGTAGGCTCAATACCTTCAGGATCTGCCAGACCCATGCAGGTATTTCGTACTTGAGGGAGTATAAAATGGCACTAGATACTTAGGCACTTGAAATAATCCCCTACTTTCACGTGGCCATCAGGGCATCTCTTCAGATCATTACTAGGTCCTGTTAGTCCCCTCACAATACCACAAGTCTTTATCATGCAACTAGTTATAATAGCAGCCTGCCTAAGAAAGGCTGATTATACTTTGATGGCTGGTTAGTACTTGAAAGCAAGCCGTTACTTATGGAGTATGTGATCTGGTCCCTTTATTCTGTAACTCTTCAACTCTGTTTGGCTTAATAGGACAAAAGTTATAACTTGGTCTCCTTCAGTTAATACATAAAGATCTCTGTGGCAAACTTGGCTTTGTGCCTTCTATGGCCTTTCTTCAGCAAGGCTGCAGATTATGTCAGTTACACTTTCATTTCTGAAATACTTTCACCATGTGAGGTTGTGCCTTTTTTTAGACTGCTGGTAATTCTTCATGTCAAGCTTTACCTATACTGACATACCTGTACCTTATTCGAGGACTTCCTGTTGTGGAGAGAACAGATACTTCTGCCAGCATGTGGCTGTGTGATTGGCTGAGGTCTGCTCATCTGTCAGAAACTTGTCACAGCTCATCTCCTTGGCTTTTTGAGCAGTCTTGACGATAATTTTTGGATTGCTCTGATAGACCAAAGATAGGTCTGTTCTGGTGTTCTGAAACCCATCTGGGTGAAGTGCGTGGAACGATGTATGTAGGCATCTTCACACGCATCAACATTTCAGATCTATCTTGGATATATTATTAATTCTTTAAGTGGGAAACTGTTATACCATTTCCCTTTTCCAAGGATACTGTTCATGAAATGGCAAGTGAACTGCTAGTCTTGGTTGGCTAAGGTGCTTTTGGTATTGCAGTCAGATTCACCAGCTAGTGAATAGTCCAAAAACTCTTCTTACCTTCAAAACTTAGTTTATCCAGAACTCTTTTGAGAGCAGTTCTTAAAAATATTAGAAAGGGCTATGGAAGATAGCTAAAATCTTATCTGTCAAGGTTTCTGCTGCAGGAACCAAAGAAAGCTGTGAGTGTATTTCCTTATGAATCTGAGGAGAGTTAACTGCAGTCTGTATCTTTAAAATCAGTTAAGGCCGGTAGAGTGGGCAAATAGTATATGTTCATACTTCAGATTTCAGTGAAGTTTTACTTTAATTCTGAGTTTGTGGATGTGTGAATCTCTGTTTGGAGGTAATTCTAACGTTCACATAATGTGCTTTACCCTAAATGGAAGGCACATTCTCAACTTTAATGTCATATTAAATGTAATTTCAAGCAAGATCTCAGTTAAATGTTAGTTCATTTACTTAGTGACTTAAAAACAGGCTAATGGAACTTGTTATCTGGCAGTTTCTTCATTTAAGCTGTTAATGCTTTATGAAGATGTCCCTAAACTGTATGTCTGGAATAACATAAAAAAGAATTACAGATGTTCTTTTACACTAAAATACTCACTTCTCTATTGGATTGAATAAATCGCAGAAGACGGGGAATGCAGAGAGTCCATTTGCAATTCCTAGCTTGGAATGCTAGTGGTTTCTCTGTTTTTAATCACTTCATTCTCCCAGGGTTCTGAACTTTTTAGTGATTTCACAATTTAGAAAAGCTATTAACTGCACAATTAAATCATGTGCTACTACAAACTGTTAAGTGTACTTAATGCAGTTTAACTAAAGACTGCTACTGAAAGGAAATGTCTCGGTTTTGTCCT
Source organism: Larus michahellis (assembly GCF_964199755.1). Taxonomy (NCBI): domain Eukaryota; kingdom Metazoa; phylum Chordata; class Aves; order Charadriiformes; family Laridae; genus Larus; species Larus michahellis. The sequence continues at coordinate 25,980,395 of NC_133930.1, forward strand.
TCTCCCTTTGCTATCTATTGCTTTCAAAAATTCAGCAGTTCTAGTGATCCTATGATCACAAAGTGAGTCAGATCATTTTGCTTATCCTGATGAAAATAAAACGTGCTTTCAAAAAAACAAATGAACAAACTAACAACAAACTTCTAATGGCATAGGTAGTCTTCAATCAACTGTGAAACTGCATCTAAAGTAGTTGAAAGAACAAGAGAGAGCATGGGACTATTTCAGTATACTCCCTGAACTCTCATGCTGTCTCTCCCCTTTCAAAAAGGATCAGAGCGTTGGGATTTTTTCTGATATACCTGCTAATATGTAATAGTTATTATCAGTTTGAACTCTAATTGGAAATCTGTCAAAGTAATATTTGAGTGCTACCAAATATCTGGCATTTCTTCAAGGACGTATGAAGAAGCATCTCTCACAGCTTATGTAGGTGCAATATAGATACTGAGGACTGGAGAATAAGTGTGCAGGAAATTATCTGTGGAAGCTGACAGTTGTTGATTCAACATTAATAGTTAAAGCAGGAAGACTTTCATCTCCAAGTGCAAGAGTCTTGTTTTCAGTCATAGAATCATAGGCTTGGAAAGGACCTCTGGAGATCATCTAGTCCAGCCCCTCTGCCAGAGCAGGGTCACCTCGAGCAGGTTGCACAGGAACGTGTCCAGGTGGGTTTTGAATGTCTCCAGAGACGGAGACTCCACCACCTCTCTGGGCAGCCTGTGCCAGTGCTCTGCCACGCCCAAAGTAAAGACATTCCTCCTCATGTTTAGATGGAACATCCTATGCTCAAGTTTGCCCATTACCTCTTGTCCTGTTGCTGGTCACCACTGAAAAGAGCCTGTCACCATGCTCCTGACATCCACCCTTTGTTTTCAGTCCTGTGTTGGCAGTAAAAATATTAGAGTGTTAGCAGTACTGCTTTCTCCATTATAGCCTATTCATACTTTCTTTCCTGGTTGGAGTCCAAGATGTAGACCTAGTGTAAGGGGCATGCTGTTCTGGCTGCTATAAGAGTAGCTGGACGCCACTAGCACTGTTGCTGAGCATGGAGACTCTTGCTTAGATCTCTGCACAAGGCTTTCCTGCTTTGCTATGATACCAAGAGGTTTCAGTTATGCTTGCCATCTTGAAGCAAGCTCTGTGCTGCTTCAGAGGGGAATTAATAGTTGTCCCCAGTCTCTTCCTTTTGTACAAGCTTCAATACTTGCAATACAAAGTTTAGCTGGGGCCAGAGCACAATTCAGCTAGGTCTCTAAGACGAGGTTTGTGCTTGGTGGTCTGAATTCTTGGCCGTAGTTTATTGTACCTTGGTCAGCTTGAAGGGTTCAGTTTCAGGTTTTCTGCCTTCACCCTGAACTATTTAACAGAATACTGGTACTATGTGTTATCAAGAAATAAGGCTTGTCTGTGATAGCAGGAGTTATAAAAGTAACTTGGTGTGCATGCCAAAACAGACCTGGTTACTCAGGTAAATGTAGACTTACAAAAAAGTCTGAAGAGACAGATGAAATATTGAAAAAACAGATGAAATATTCTGTTGGGATATAGCTGGGAGAAGTCTCATGATTGCTGCCCTTGTTCTTGTGAGGGACTTCAACATACCAGATGTCTGCTGGAAATCCCATACAGTGGAGACCAGACAGTCTAGGAGGTTCTTGGAGTGTGTGGATGATATTTTCCTGGCACAGCTGGTGAGGGAGGGAGCCAGCTAGAGAAGGAACCCCACTGGACCTGCTGTTTATGAACAGAGAAGGACTGGTGGGTGATGTGATGGTTGGAGGCTGTCTTGGGCACAGTAAGCACGAAATGATAAAGTTTTCAATACTTGGAGAAGTAAAGAGGGGGGTCAGCAGGACTTCCAAAGTCCAAGTTCCAACAGACTTTGGCCTGTTTAGTGGTCTGGTTGTCAGAGTCCCTTGGGACACAGTCCTGAAGGGTGCATATGAGTCCAGGAAGACTGGACATTCTTCAAGAAGAAAATCTTAAATGTGTAGGAGTAGCCTGTCCCCATGTGCTTGAAAGAAGAGCCAGTGGGGAAGACGACCGGCCTGGCTGAATAGAGAGCTTTGTCTGGAACTCAGGAAAAAAAGGAGTGCTTAAGACCTTTGGAAGAAGGGGCAGGCAACTCAGGAGGACTACAAGGTGATCATGAGGTTATGCATGGAGAAAACTAGAAGGACTAAAGCCCAACTAGAACTTAATTTGGGTACTGCAGTAAAAGGCAATAAAAAATGCTTCTATAAATACGTTGGCAACAAAAGGAGGGCTAAGGAGAATCTCTGTCCTTTATTGGATATGGGGTGAAACATAGTGACAAAGACTGAGCAAAAGGCTGAGGTACTTAATGCCTTCTTTGCCTCAGTCTTTAATAGTAAGACCTGTTGTTCTTGAGGTACCCAGCCACTTGAGCTGTAAGGCAGGGACAAGGACCTGAATGAAGCCTCCGTAATCCAAGGAGAAAGGATTAGTGACCTGCTATGCCACTTAGACACACAAGTCTGGGGGGCTGGATGGGATCCACCCAAGGGTTCTGAGGGAGCTCGTGGAAGTGCTCACCAAGCCGCTTTCCATCATTTATCAGCAGTCCTGGCTAACTGGGGAGGTCCCAGTTGACTGGAAGTTAGCAAATGTGCTGTCCATCCACAAGAAGGGCCAGAAGGAGGATCTGGGGAACTACAGGCCTGTCAGTCTGTCCTTAGTGCCGGAGAGTGTTGCACGTCTTGAGTGCCATCACATGGCACGTACAGGACAACCAGGTGACTGGGCCCAGTCAGCATGGATTTGTGAAACGCAGGTTCTGCTTGATCAACCTAATCTCCTTCTGTGGTGAGATGACTCACTTAGTGGATGGAGGAAGGGCTGTGGATGTTGTTTACGTGGGGTTTAGTAAAGCCTTTGACACCATTTCCCACAGCATTTTCCTGGAGAAAATGGCTGCTCATGGCTTAGACAGATGTATGCTTCGCTGCATAAAAAACTGGCTGGATGGCTGGGTTCAGAGAGTGATGGTGAATGAAGTTAAATCTGGGGACAGTATTGGCGACAGTTCTGTTTAGTATCTTTGTCAGTTATATGGATGAGGGGATTCAGTGCATCTTCAGTAAGTTTGCAAAGGACACCAAGTTGGGTGGGAGCGTTCATCTGCTTGAAGGTAGGAAGGCTCTACAGAGGGATCTGGACAGGCTGGATCGATGGGCTGGGGCCAACTGTATGAGATTCAACAAGGCCAAGTGCCAGGTCCTGTACTTGGGTCACAACTACTGCATGCAGCGCTACAGGCCTGGGGAAGAGTGGCTACAGGCCAGTAGTATCCTGGCTTGTATCAGAAATAGTGATATCAGCAGGGCTAGGGAAGTGATCGTCCCCCTGTACTCAGCTCTGGTGAGGCCGCACCTTGAATACTGTGTTCAGTTTTGGGCCCCTCACTACAAGAAAAACATTGAGGTGCTGGAGCATGTCCAGAGAAGGGCAACAAAGCTGGTGAAGGGTCTATAGCACAAGTCTTATGAGGAGCAGCTGAAGGAGCTCGGGATGTTTAGCCTGGAGAAAAGGAGGCTGAGGGGAGACCTTCTCGCTCTCTACAACTACCTGAAAGGAGGTTGTAGAGAGGTGGGTGTCCAGTGATAGGACAAGAGGCAATGGCCTCAGGTTGCACAAGGGGAGGTTTAGATTGAATATTAGGAAAAATGTCTTCACCGAAAGGGTTGTCAAGCATTGAGACAGCTGGCCAGGGAAGTGGTTGAGTCTCCATCCCTGAAGGTATTTAAAGGACTTGTAGATGTGGTTCTGGGGGCCATGGTTTAGTGGTGGACTTGGCAGTGTTAGGTAAACGATTGTACTTGATTATCTTAAGGATCTTTTCCAACCTAATTGGTTCTATGATTTTAAATGTACAGTTGTTACTTTTTGGTGGTGAGTATAGTCAGCAGTTCAGGTTGAGGCTTAAGGGGTTGTGAGTGATTGAATGTTTTCACATTTCCTGGTAACTGCTCTCCATGTCTGGGATGATTAATGGAATTTGAAACAACAATCCTTGTAAATCAAGTAGCTTGCAGGTTTTTATCTTTCTCCTGGCTGTTTTACATAATACTTTGCTTTCCTTTCCATGGTAGTGTGCAAATCTTGCAGTATTACATATTCTCTTTGTCTTAGTAAGGTCCTTGCAACTACAAATTCTGACTAAGTTGGACTTCATCAACTTGATTTTAATGAATTTCAGTTCATTAAACTTATTTCCCTGTGTGTCATCATCATCCTTTGTACAGAACATAATTATTTCATACCAGTTCTCAACAGATTTGAGAGAAGCGGAATATTCTAAGATTGCAATAAAATACATGACTATGAGAAAAGACCACATTAATACTTCTGCTGTGGGGGTATGAAGAAAGTGATTCAATATAAAGACTCTAATGGGATTAAGTTACTTTATAATTATTTGGAGCTCTGTTCCAAGGATGTTTCTAACCAACAATTCTTAAAAAAAAAAGTCAGAAATGTGAGAGCTCAAGCTGTTTCTTTACAACAGTGATTAATGAGTTAAATGCAATTTCCAACTCTGTATTCCTGTTGAGTTCACTAGCACTGATATGAGTGCCTGTTAGCAGTCAAGGCAGGGATACTGAAGACTGAATCAATGAAGGTTGAATTATCTGCCTTCTGTTAGAGGAAGCTTCTTCAGTGCAGGGTGAGATGCGCTGGGATCAGAAATTTTGCTTTCAAGTTGCCTGTCCGGTAGGCGAGGGGAGGAATTTGGTTACCTGTACTCTTGATTTAGCATCCTGATTTTTTAGTTTAGAAGGGTGAGTGTCATGAAGATGTATAGACAGAGAAGTAAACAAACTAAATCACTTTAGTTGCTCTTGCATAAGAAATCTAAGAGCTTGCTAGGGATTCTGTAAAACACTGAGAGCACTGTTGGCATCAAGTAGTAAAAATGAGAAGAAATATGAAGGGAAGTTTTGTTTTATGTTTCCTCTCAAATTGTAATAAAAAACAATAAAATGACAACTTTGATTTATTGTCACTTCTTCCCGCCTCTTTGCCTCTACTGAAGGCAAGTTTATGGTCTCTTTTACTACATGTGAGTTTTGACTAAGGCATGCAACAAAGGTTTGAAGTCACCCTTGCCTGGTTTTTTGAAGATCTATTAAATATATCCTTATTTTCCTTTCTGGCTATTCTTCCATTCACTTTTGATCGCTTTGCTACTGCCAGCTAGAATTAAAAAGATATATTTGTCTCAAAAGTAATTGTCTCTTAAAAAATCAGCAATTGTGTATATGACTTAAATAATACTCTTAAAACTGTTGTATACAGTTGGGTATTCTGTAAAATAATTGCAAGAGACTTGAGAGAAAGACAAGCAGAGCTATTGCTATGGTTGGTATTTGGTACCAGCCAGGCTATTATAATGTGAATAGCTCCAGCTAGCCATAGTAAGTGCTCTCTGTCTTAGTTGGGTGTTCTGGTGACAAAGTGTGATGGAAGAATATAGGAGAGCAAGGACACATGCTTGGACATAACAAGTTGTAGAAGGTTTTTAAAAAAATTTTATAACGTTGAGTATTCTCGATATTGATAATCCAGACCACAGCTTCTGGGATCTGACATTCTGTTCTGATCTAATCCTGATGGTTTCCATCTTATATTTCTCTAAGTTTGTGGACTTTTTAATGCTAATTAAATATAAGTATAATGAAACAATTTAAATCTATTCTTTATCCGGTTTTGATCCACATCAGAAATCTTAAGATTTCTCTTAATTTACCATGTTTGCATAATCAGATATATTCCCTTATATTCTTTTATTTATCCCTCTGGAGTAAAAGAAAGGCCTGATTTACTAAAATCTCAAGCTTTAATGAATTATTTCATTGCGTTGTGTTGGTTTTTTTAAGTGATGTTATGCTGATAATTCATAACTTTATTTAAATAGCTCAAGGATTTGTACTTCGTTAGAGGACAGGCTCAGGATGCACAACCTTTTTCTCATGTAGTTTCTTAAGAAAAAAAACCCTGTCCCTTCTTTTGAGATTTTCTATTTTCACAGATAGTTTATATAGTGCTAGAGAAGGAAGAATGCACATGATTTGCATTAAATTTTCAAAAAGGAGGAATTTTAAACAACTGATCGTTTTTAGAAATGTCATTTTTTTCGATCATAGGCTTTAAGTCCAAAAAAGACCAATATTCATATCTGATCTATTTTATAGAATATTAATGAAGATATTTCATTTAGCAGTTCATCTTACTTCTAAGGAAATTTTTGCATATATTATTAAGCTATTTTTCATGTCAGTACATTTACTGCTTTGAGCAAACTGGGGTAGAGGAGCCAATGGCTATTTTAAAAAAAAAAAAAAAAAACAAACGTATAGATCTTCCATGAAACTGTGGTGTTGTATGTTCCTTCCTTAATGACTAAAACTGGTTGATTCAAATATTTTGTATATGTTTTTGTTATTTTGTCTTTTGGTAGGATGATGAGGTGGTTGAAGAATATAATGAAAATAATTTCTATGAATCTGATGAAGAAGAGAAAGAAAAGGATCGGAAAATGAAAAACACCTACACTATGGACCCTGATCACAGGCTGCTGTTACGAAATACAAAGCCCTTGCTTCAAAGCCGGAATGCTGCTGTATGACAAATTCCTTTTTGATTAAAAAGTTAAACTAATAAATATCTACACTTCTAAAAAATTTAAAAGATTGAAAAGTAAAATCTGCATCTCTTTAAAAGTGGTGATAATACTCTCTAGTAACTTATAGAAGTACAGTGGTTCGTTCTTTTTTGAAATTAACTTAGCTTCTAAGTAAAACACCTGAATTGAATGTCAAACGCACTCCAAATATTAAGGACAAACAAAATATTAGAGAAAATGCAAGAACATTTTAATCCAACTTCTATAGCATGTCATGACTATACCATAGCTAGCTTTTAATGCTTAAGTTCTCAGCAACTAGGATGGTTCAAACTATGAGTTTTGGTGGTACAGATTCACAAAGAAAATCATAGTTGTTATTGATTCATTTAAGCTGTGCTTTCCTTTGAGTCTTACGTTTTAAAAGTAGACAATTATGTGCCTAACTTCTTTTTCAGTCTAAGGCAGGTTCTTAGTGTTCGTGCCTTGGTAGTGTTCCAGGATAGATATGACATCATGAGTATAGTATGCTCTGCAATATTTCTGTGAGATTTTAAGTTGCAGGTAAATGTTTAGAACCGGAAAAAGCTGTGCCAATGGTGAGTCATTGTGACATTACTCATATCACAGAACTTTATTTGTAACCTCTGTTTGTCCTCTTAATCAAGACTAGATGTCGTTGGGAAAAGACTTCCAGTGATAATGAGTATTCAAGTCATTGCAAAACCAATTACTGCACCATGATTAAGGCACCTCCCAACCTGTTCTTGATAAGCTAAACAGATCAGGTTTTTGTTTCTCCCCTGGAACATATTTCTAGATTCCAACTAATGTCTAACGCTTCAAAAACACTTATAATCTGCCAGCAGAACTTGGAAACAAATTGAATACAGTTTTACAACAATAATTCTGTTAGAGCACAGCCTTTTGGTAAAACCACTGTTCAATGTCTATATGATAATTCCTCATTTTACACAAAGAACAAGTATGTTAAATATGGTTGCCATCATGCTACATGAAGAGCAAGTTCACTTGCTTATCTTCCACATTCCATAAATAATTTTCTTTATATCTGTTAAATATGGTATTGATTCTCACATTTATGATCTTTAACTTTCTGATATTAAAGTTAACTGGCACGTTTAAGGGCAATTTGTGAAGTGAAATTGTGCTCCTTTGAATTGCTATTACACCAATTTTTGTACCATTCACAGAACTTACCAGCAAATAAATTAATTTCTGTCAGTCATAAAAGATCCCTAGACTATATTGCTAAAAATATTCCAATTATTTCCTCTTTTAAGATGTTTTTAATCGCTTGTTATTGTTTAATAATAATTTTTATTTTGTTGGTACTAAGATTTAAGATACCAAGTCAAATGTCATAATGATGGCTTTACTTGGAGTCTCCTTTCTATGATTTGTTTTGTTTTGAACAGAAAGTTGACTATGACAATATGGTAGGGAAGGGTGTGACATGACTTATTCATGAGCATAAAATTCGTCATTTGTTTTTTACATATGAGAAAACTTGAAAAGAAAAAAAAAAAGTATGTTTTTTAAGTTGCTTGTATCTCAGTCTTCTGCTTTTTCTTATCCAAGATGTTGGTATCCAATCCAGTAGTTTTTTCTTTTTGTTGGATTTGAGACTTTAGAAGTTGCCAGTAAAGTCAGTTGTCATTTTATAAATTGCATAATAGAATAATGGAATGAAGGATTTTAAGTGGAAGCTAACTAGTCGGTAATACTGAACCTGTATTTAGTAAAAATAAAAGCACAAAATTTGCAGAAGTTTTAAAGTATTTCCTCATTAATTTGTACAGCTGATGTTGGCAATATCGACTTATTAAGGATGATATCAGTAGGTTTACAGTTTGAATTACTTAATTTTTTTCTCTCTTTGTCTTTTTTTCTCTGTCTTTATATTATAGTATACAGTAAATACCAGGGAGAATGAGAGGTACTTAATTAGCTTTTATTTTAGAAATAAAAATATTTTTCTTCTGGTGTTTTTCCCCCAGTCTGTTGATTTTGAAAAATGCATGTATGCACTTTGCTTTCTGAAGAGTGAGCTGGTAGTTCTGCAGGTCTGAAGCAAATGTGATAGATATGTATGACAATTTGAAGTTAATACGCTGTTTTGAATGTGCTTCTTCTAGGTGGTAATGGCAGTTGCACAGCTTTACTGGCATTTGGCACCAAAATCTGAAGCTGGTATTGTTTCTAAGTCATTGGTGCGTTTACTCCGTAGTAACAGGTAGGTTAAATCCATACTTTACATTGTTATGTCTACTTTTTTGTGAGAGTTTTTCATACGTGCTTGTTTAGCCATAGTTACAAGAATATAACTATTGCACTTTTAGAGATTTATTTTAAAATTGTCCTGTAATATTAATTTTTACTCAACGATTGAGGATCATTAAAAGCAATTCCATCGTTTTCAGTATCACATTCAGTGATCATTCAATATCATGTTTCATTTGTAATTATGACTTTCATTCTGAGAAGAATCATGGCTGCCTAGTTAGCATACAAATAGGGGCAGTCCTAACTAGTTTGCATAGTTTCTTGATTAATTTTTTTTTATTATTGGCAATTTAATTATATTGGAGTTCCTTACTGTCTTGCTAGGCACTAAAGAAGTCTTCAGATGTGTATTTTCTTTTCCTGCACTGTATATTGAAGACTTCTTGTTGACAGAGAAACTAAGGAACATTTTTGTTAAAATACCACTTAATGCTGCTGAATCCCCTGTTTCCTTAATCCTTGGACTGTTTTTAAAAAATAAATTTATATTTTATTCAGGACATCTAATCTTGACTTTATAATCTTCAGTGTGACCTTGTCTTCTTTCCTATGAAGGACCTCACTGGCCACGTGTTTCATAAGATTGATAATACTCTTTTTCTTTGTGTTCGATAGTTTTGGCATATTATGCTAATATTTGCTGCACAGAAGTGTGGTTTTTTTTCTCCTCAGTCTTTAGATTTTGAACTTCCATGTGTCTGTATGAATAGCCTTGAAGGGGTGATAGGAGATGCAGTGTTAAGATGTTCTCAGAATATCTTTCTAACTAAACATGGTATTTTTGGCTAGAACTTTGCTGTTGATATGATTTCTTTTTTAAAGTTGGTCACATCAAACAGACGAAAAGCTTTTTTTAAAAACACACTTTCGTTGTGTCTGACAAGATTATTTTAACTTTGTGAGCCCAATCACCACAGAGCTCTTTCTCTGTAAACTTCTGCAGCTCACCCATGGCTAATGTCTTTATTATTTAAAAGTTAGTAAAGAGGTAAAATTTGGCTTGATAGAGTATCCATGCTTTTATTTCAGATTAAAATGAATCACTGTTATTTTTGTTTGGTTTTATAGTACAGTATGCTTCCCATTCTCTTTAAACAAAGATAAGTATTGGCTAAAGTTGGGCACATGTGCAGGTAATGTATAGAGCTAAACTCATACTCACAGGTTGAAAGGATCATTTCTTCCATGTTGTTTATTGCTCATTTATATTCAGTTTAATCAAAAGAAGTCACGTTTCCTGTACCTCAACTAGTGCCTAAAGTGGTGCGAGTCTTGTGATTTTCCTATGTTGAATGGCGTGTCTGTTCTCTGTTACCAGTCTGTGTGAAACACTTCTGCTGTTAGAGGCACTTGGAAATAAGCTTTTACTGTTTGCCCTTGAAGTTATGTGTCTATGGCCTTTAAATTAATGTCAAATACACTATAATCTAGTTAGGGTGAGAGTACCTGGAAGAGCATTTCGTAGCAGTTGCCAGTCTTGGTTCATCATGTGCAGCTGACTATTTCCATGTACCTATGTAAGAATTACATAAAAATAGGTTTAAAAGATATTAAGTACTTCTCTATTATTACTTTTCTTTGTAAGCAAAAGCTGTAATTACCACAGGGCTATTAGACAGTTTTGAGTAGGAGGAAGTAATGGATGTGATGATTTCTCTATTAGGATGTGATTTGCATCATGAAAGAATTTCAGCACTCATGGTTCAGAAAAAAATTGTGTAAATTATTACTTAGTTTTTAAGCAAATGGTGGCAGAAACTCTGTAGTTTAAAAGCTTTAGACTAGTACCCAGAATTCTTTTTGCTCACTCCTGCTGAGGCTTTTAAACTAATACATTAATGATGAGAATATCCTTCAAACATGTTTAATGTTTTTGTGTTTAGAGTATTACATAATTCTGTTGCCTGTATCTAGACCAAGTTTATTATGTTAAAGTTCTGCTTTTTGATAGCTGCATATGCCTGCCAGTGTATGCTTTTAAGTCACAGAAGACCCTGGCCCTTTTTAAGAACTACTAGGAAACTTTTTAAGATTAAAAACTTCATAGCAATTCGTGCTAGTTGTGCAACAATTAGCTGCTCTTGTTAACTAATGCAGTCATTTTCACGCTACAGATATAGCCCTTGTGTTTTTGTTCTCAGCTGTGTCATCCTCAAGTATTTAAGTTTCAAGATGCTGGACAAAATGTAAGGTGTTTGTGAGCTATTTCTGGAGATGCCAGGATGATGATGATGTAAACAAAGTTTTGGTTTAAACAAAGATCCAAGGCCTGAAAGAAGCATTGCACCATTGGACTGGTGTCAGTCATTTTTCTTTGCATATTGAATTTTTTAAGAATGAGAGCCTAGTTTCATCATGCATCTTCCTGTGAAGCAGATGAAGGGCTTGTAGCAGTTGGCAATTAGCTTTTTCTTTTTATGTTTGTGACAAGTCACATGTATAAGTAACTTTGGATTCAATTTGAATTGGACTTTCTTTGCCATGTTGCATTATTCTGTGTATCTGTAATTTTGCAGAATAACTCTTGTTTTTCTTATTCTAGGGAGGTGCAGTATATTGTTCTGCAAAATATTGCCACTATGTCAATTCAGAGAAAGGTATACCCTATTTAGAATATTCTAAATCACATTTTATATGAAACACATGCAAAGTACTTAAGTATGTTCTGCTTTTCAGGGCATGTTTGAACCTTATCTGAAGAGTTTCTATGTTAGATCAACTGATCCAACAATGATCAAAACACTGAAGGTGAGTTTAAAAACAAATTCATCTGTATACTACTGGACAACGCTATTTGCAACAGGAAGGTAAAATTTTCTTGCATTGATAAAACACAGATCATTCTGCGCCAAGAACTGTAGAGTTGTGGCTTTTAGTCAAGTCCACAAGTGTCCTTAAGGCTTGTCAGGCTACATGAAAGTTGTCTTGTTACCATGTTGTAGATGGCAGATGGTCTATGTTTTCCACTACAGCTTTTGGCACCTCTCAGTGATACAGAGCGTTACCATTTTTATCTAACTAGCCATTCAAACATTTAAAGTCTGACTGTTTTCATGGGAAGAAGAATCTTCTCAAATGAAGAGAAATGAAATCAGTCTTTGAAACTGTTCACTTAAGAGTTTAAATCTGTTTCCCTGAACAAAGTGAGACAGTGTAGGAGTCCCAGATTCCCTTTGAAGTCAGCATTTGACATGAGAAGTACTTTAGGCTTTCCTCAAGGCCACATCTCAATGCATGTTTTAGGTTGTCGTCGTCTTGTTTTCTCTATTCTTACTCTTTAACGGATGTGAAATCCTTGACAGAACAATAGCGTAAAAATTGTCTACTATTATGTGCCTTTTCACTTGTTTTGCTTTATATTGTCATAGGCACTTGTGTTTAGGAGTGGAAGGTACAGTTTTTTTAAAGAAACATTAATTTTTCCTTATTTTCATTTTGCATCCATTTTGTGCCATCATGACTTGTGCAGAGTGGTGCAGTCCATGATGGCTATGCCCAGCCCATCGTATTTTTATTAGTCCAACATTAAATCTAAGTAAATTTGAGGCAGTTGCAGGCAAAAAGATTTAATGATTATGAAAATTGTCAGGAATACTAGTAAGACTTAGTGTTATCCAGGAAAGTCACTCCTGAAATAATTGGAAGTTGATCAATTTGAATTCCCATATTATTTGATAATACATTGGTTAAGAGGTGGAAAAGTAGAAATTGTGTTTTTTCCTTTCATTGTCTCACATCTTTCTTGGTGGCTGAAAAATTTAGGACAACCTACACTGTTACATACATAAGAAAATCTTGTGCTTTTCCCCACACCCTACTCTTGTAGTTCCATCCCGTCTGCTCTGAGATAGGAGGACAAGACCTGTGGCAGTATTTAAGATGCAGGAGCATCTTGGAATTCATCTGCTTCAGTGTTTAGGTTTCTGTTTTGTTCTCTGTTCCTTCCCAACAAGTTTGTTTTTCGATCACTGCTTAGCATTGGGCTTATATTTTCATGGAGTTACCTATTTTACCACAAATTCTTACTTATAATTAATAGTATATAATTAGTATATAGTAGTATATAATTAGTATAATCAGCTTGAAGGCTGTAATTTTCTCTAAAGTTAAGGTTTTTACTCAGTTATGAGTTAATTTACATTTATATCTATTGAATTTTTTTGCCATTTTATCAACTGGTCACCTAATATTTGAAGGTTTTATGCAGCTTTTCTTAGTAAGCCTTTGTCTTCATTTCTCTGAAAACTGTAGCATCAACTCAAAATCTTGTCTCCTGTCTTCTCATTACTTTCATAGTTCCGTATATGAATATGTTGAAAAGCAGAAGAGCAACAAAGATATTTGTGGGATTCCATTGATAGCCTTCCTGTACTGTAAAATAGTCTCTTTTTTGTGTCTGTTCCTCTCTTTCATTTATCCACTTGCTTTGTATACTATACTAGATACGTATCTTTAAGAGCCTGTGGTGACAGGTTTTATCGAATTGCTTCTGAAGTATAGGTGGACTGTATCAATTTAGTGTCATTGTTTGTGTGCATCCAACTCAAAAAATACCAACAGGTGTCTGATGCATGGCTTCCCTTTACAGAGACAGAGTTGTCTTTTTCTTCAGTTTACTTCAAATGGATTGTATTAGAATTCTTTCTTCTTTAAAGTTAAAACAGCCTGGAATCATACCACCTTAACAATATATGCCAAGTGTTGTATATCATCCTGTTGTTCACCAGGAGCAAAGAAGAGGCCTTCCAGGATCTGATGTTGTTGATGTTGATTAAGATCTGAGGAGTCTCATAGATGCAACTGTTTCTTTCCAGAGTTTAAAGGTCTTTTATTGCCGTTCATCTGAATATAATGGACACTATTTCTCCCCAGCTGCAGTTGTGATTTTCATTATTTCTTCTTACAATGTCACAAGATTCTTATACGCTAAGGCCGGTTGTATAATATTGGAAACCATGCTGCCAGAAGTATTTCAAGTCCATTTAGTATGCAATGCAACAGTGAAGCTAGAGCTCGTAGAAAATGCATCACTGAACCCTAGAGTCCTGCTTTGAAAACCTTTCATGTACTTGCAAGGAGAATATTTCTCCTGAGTGCAATGCTGTTACCAGTTTATACTGAAATCTGGTATACTCTGTTGAATTTTAAGTGGTGTTTTTAGTAGTATTATCACTTATTTATATACAATAAAAGTATAGTATGTATGTGTTACTGTTTATAATATCTTATTTTAGCTTTTGATAAAATATGTTTGTTTTTTCTTGTAGCTTGAAATCTTGACAAGTTTAGCAAATGAAGCCAACATATCAACTCTGCTTCGAGAATTTCAGGTTTGTGCAAAAGTGTATTCCTTTTATATGAAATGCTCTCTGTTGGCCAATTGCCGTTATTGGACGTTTCATCTAGATTCTTAGTCTTAAATTTTTCAAGTTAGTCTTTTCCAGGGTAAAATGTTCTCGGAATGGAAATGAAACTGTGTCATATCATAATGGATAATGGTGCTTTTTATACGTGGAAAAGGGTTTCAATGTTTTGTTTCTCACTCTCCTTCCAGCTACCAAAAAAAAAAGGTGTTGAGAAAAACTCATTCATTACAAATTCTTTAAAACAAATTCTACCAACTTGACTAACGCTGTAAGTCCCTAGATGATAGGGCCTTAATTTTAGCAATATTTGGCCATTAGCATTTATTGCCAAACCTCATTTCTGTAAATCATTTGATGAAATAGTATTATCTCCAATATCTGTATATGCATCAGCAAGATGTTCTGTCTATATTGTGAAACAGTCTGTCCTTCTTTCTTCTTTGCTTATGACATGTATTTTCATTGCTTCAGTTCTCTGCCTGGATTTCTCTGAAAGGTACTGGTTCTGAGGCAGGTAGGTTATTCATAGTTTCACAGATGCTCCTGGTTAAATGAACTGAAACCTCTCTGAAGAGAGAGCTCATCAAGTCCTCGAACGTTGCACACAAACTAATTGCTGTTTTTGGGTAATTGCCCCGTGCCCCAAGCTTTCTTGAAATCAGAGGTTTGCATGGCCATGGGTAACCAAAGCTGGCAAGAAAATGTCTTCTGAAAGTGACAATGAGGTGAAAAGAGTGTAACTTCTAATGTGCAGTGTAGCTTTCTAGATTGAATTTATTGTATAGTATGTCTCTCTTATGAGAATAATGTGGTAAGTCTTTGGTTGACAAGACTTATCTGTTGACTAATGAAAATCCTGTTTCCTTAGACGTACGTGAAAAGCCAAGATAAACAGTTTGCTGCAGCTACAATTCAGGCTATAGGCAGATGCGCAACAAATATCACCGAAGTGACTGACACATGCCTTAATGGCCTCGTATGTTTGCTGTCCAACAGGGATGGTAAGCTAAATGTTCTGCTTGTTTTTGGAAACCTTTTCTTAATGAGAACCACACAGAGCAGTTTACATTAAAAAGTATAAGGGAGTTGACTTTTATAAGAATTTAGCTGACATGACTGGGTAAAAATAGTGATTCTGGTGCTTCTTCTTGTTTGAAGCACTTCAAAAGGCTCTCATAATCACTGGGTACTTATTTTCTCTTTTATTAGTGAAATTAATTCCTTGTGGCCTGAGATTACATGTTTACTTGTCTTTTCTCAAAATGCTGTAATTATTAAAGTGTGCTGTTGTGATTATCGTAGATGACTAGTTTTACTGTTGTATGCTTAGTTGCATCAAAACAGTTAGCCTGTAGAGGGTGCTGAAAGCTTGGAATGTGTTGTGTTTTTTTTTTTTTGGTGTGTCAATGCTTAACTGAAAAAAACCACATTAAATAGTTTTAGGATAAACGGCCCCAAATTTGCCTTGATTTTATAATCTAGCCTTCTGTTATTTTTATATAGTGAAACAGAGTTGCAAGTCGCTAAGGAACACAACAAGGAGCAGCTAAAGTCAAATAGGATATAGCAGCACTGTAAATCAATATCTGATAATATTGTATATTCTTACCAGTTACCAATGAATATTGCACAGGTGTAGCCAATAAGAGAATCAGAAGATTGTTATATAATGTGCAGTCTACATGAATATGGTTAAATATTGGAAATAGAGTTAGAGTTAAAAACTATAATGTCAGGAAGGAGGAAAAGTGTGGTTTTGGGATGGCCTGGAGTAATTAGAATTGTTCAGAAAACACAGATGAGATCTACTCTAAGCTTTCAAAGGCAGCATTAGTTGCTTTCCATACCTACTGGACATATTTTTCATGGTAATCCTGAGACGGCCTTTATTAGGGCCATTGCTTTGGCAGCAAACAGTCATTCTGTGACCCATTGATACACTCAGAGCTTTCTCTTATTTGGTTTATGAACTATGAGTCCTCCTTCTCTCCCACTTCACCTTTTATCAAAATTTCCTGAGAGGCCTCAGTGTATAGCTTTGTACTTTTAATATATGTAACTTTAATTTCCTAGTGCTCTAGAGCTTATTTCCCTTTATGCTTTTTTGGTTATCAACTGTGTTTAAAATATCTTCCTATATTGTGTTACAAGGCCATGTCTGCACAATGCACCTTTTTGTATTACATTCAGCAGTGGCCATATTAAAAATACAGGCTTCAAAGCTTGTTGTTGATTCTGCATAATTCTATTAGCAATCTTCCTCTGAGTCAGTAGGCTCCTTTCAGCATGTACAAATCCCCATTTTTTTTCTGTCTTAAAATCGCTTCAGAATACTGAGTTTGTTACTTAATAATCCTTCTTTCCATTTTCTTACTTTTTCTTTTTGCTAAGAAGAAACCAAGATAAGAGGAAAAGGCTTTTTTTCTTTTATCATGGCTTCTCAATTTAATATTTTCTTCAAAGTAATTCCATATATATATACACACACACATATATGCATGTACATGTATACAAAGGTCTGTCTCAACAAGATTAGTTTTCCTGACTGCTTCTAAGTAGTTGTCTAGCAAATAAAATTATCTTCTTGTGCTTACTGTTCTGAAAGACTGCAAAGGATATATTGAGGATCTTTTAAACCTGGCAGCTGGCAAATTGCTTTACCATAGCTGCAGTGTCTTTATTCCTTTTTTCAAGGAATGAATAGAATAGCATAATTTAAATGGTACCTTTCCTCAGGTGGCAGGAAATTACCGATAGTCACAGCTTACTGAACATAAGAAGAGTTTTGGGCATGGTAAGGGAGAAAAAAAGAGATTTAGCATGTGTAGGAGAATAGGTTTAAGAGTCCTGGTTAATCTTGCTTTCCTCCAACTTTCACCCTTGAAGTGTGCAAGCAGTGTGTTTGCCCTGCTACTTCTTCCATGGTTGTTTGAAGCCTGGAAGCAGTTCTCCTGCCTTTGCATAGCATGAAACCTAAGCTGGGAAGTTCAGCAGGTTCTGAGGTCCCTGAAAGCAGTTGGCTCTGTTTTCTCTGCGTTGTTTTCTTCTTATGGGGAATTCACTTGAGTGCAGAAGAGAGGTGACCAAATTAATTCTGCCGAATCAAAATAGAATCCTGAAGAATGAACTTGTGCTTAAACCACCTTCTAATTCTATGCCTTGTTCTGAAAAGGCCTTTACTGTAGATACAACCCAACAGACAAGATATCTTTGCTATATCTGGGACAGGAGCTGTGCCATTAACTGTTCTGGAACTTAGGTGCTGAGAGGTGGAGTGTCATTACACAAAACAGTCTCTTTCAGAGTCAGTCAGATCCAGCTGGGATAACTCTTCACAGAGCTCTTTGAGTGTCTCATCATTGAAATGTCTAGTTTCTGTATGTGCTTCTGATTCAAATGGTTGGTTTTTTTACCACAGCCCCCAGCTTCCCTGAGTAGGAGAAATTTGACTTTAAACAAAGCACTCATATATAGGCAAAGAAAATTTCAAGAGTTGAACAGAGCCTTTTTTCTGGAAGCCATATTGAGGGTTGAGAATCACTTTCCTTCATCGTCTGATGAAGGAAGTACAAAAAGAAGAGTTATTTTGGCTCTTTGGTGTGACATTTGGCATTTGACTGATGAATTTCCTTTAAGCAATTGCCTTGAGAATTTTAGCTGACCGATGCCCCAGCTATGACATAAAAGTCACTTTAGATGTAAGAGACAGGATTATAGGAAGTCTCTTGTCTGACTGTATATTAGAGATCCTGCAGGCTTTTCTCAGATGGGTGATTTTTCACTTTCTGTTGAAAGTTGCATGTTATGGATATTAGAGAATGTAAACACAATTGTAGGATGTGTAGCTAAAATAATTTTTTTCCTACCAATCTATACAAATTTAATCAGGCAAGTCATAAAATCACTGGAACTTTTAATATGTCAGGTGACTACTACCTATCTATTGGAATTACTGTTAGAATGATGTAACAGAAAACTAACTTCTTGTAACATTCAGTTTATATGTATTAATGTAGTTTCACCATTCTGTTATTTCTGTTATAAAGGTGGAAAAATTAACCAGGTAAAAAGTTAGACTTCAGGCTGTCCTGAAATGCAGAAACTTAATGTTTGTCTGGATTCTTAGCTCTAATAATTGCCTTTTAAATTTAGTTTTAACCATTAGCATAACCTTCTAATAACCCAAATAATCATAGAATCATAGAATGGTTTGGGTTGGAATGGTCATCTAGTCCAATCCTTCTGTGATGGGCAGGGACATCTTCCACTAGATCCGTTGCTCAAAGTCCCATCCAGTCTGATCTTGAATGCTTCGAGGGGTGGGGCATGTACATCCTTTCTGGGCAACCTGCTCCAATGTCTCACCACTCTCAGTAAATTTCTTCATAATATCTAATCTAAATCTCCCCTTTTTCAGTTTAAAACCGTTACCCCTTGTCCTATCACTACACTCCCCGATAAAGAGTCTCTCCCTGTCTTTCCTGCAGGCCCCCCTTAAGGCCTGGAAGGCTGCTATAAGGTCTCCCTGGAACCTTCTCTTCTCCATGCTAGTTCTACAAACAGCCTACAAATCCAACCAAAACCTCAGGTTTTCTTTCTGATCTCTCTATCCCAATGGTAATTAAGAGACTGTTGTTATGATGGAAGTAAAAATTACAATATTCAAACATATCGGAGAAATATACTGATGATCCTGCAATCTTTATTGATTCTTCATTCCATTGTGGCTCACTTAACTGAAAGTATGTGCGTACTTCTTGATTTGTGTAGGAGCAACACATCTGGTGCCTGCTGGAGTGATAGAATGCGATGTTTGGTAGCGTGATAATTTTGTGTGACTGTTTTATATAAATGATACAGGCTATATATTATTATATATCACGCTATCTAATCATTGTGTTCTGTATATGCTGGCTTTTGGACTGAAAGTGTTCAGTCTATTTTGACTTAATTTAGAAGGGAACATATGCCTTCTGGTCCTCTGACTGCACGTTTCTTGAGGAAGCCTCCTTACAAATTCTTCCCTGGTAGAATACAGGTAATGTCCCAGACCACTGCTTCATTACCAGAATCTCTTTTATAGTCTTTGTGTGGTAGAAAGGAGAAATTAAGTTTCTAAAATTTTTGTTCATTTTTAAGGTTGGTGGGTTTTAAGGTTTAAGGGTGTTTCACCACCCTCATCGTAAAAAAAGTTTTTTCCTTATATCTAGTCTGAATCTTCCCTCTTTTAGTTTAAAACCATTACCTCTTGTCCTATCACTATAGGCCCTAGTAAAAAGTCTGTCCCCATCTTTTTTATAAGCCACCTTTAAGTGTTGAAAGGCTGCAATAAGGTCTCCCTGAAGCCTTCTCTTCTCCAGGACGAAGAACCTCTATTCTCTCTGCCTGTCCTCATAGGAGAGGTGTTCCATCCCCCTGATAATTTTCATGGCCCTCCTCTGGACCCACTCCAACAGTCTGTCTTGTACTGAGGGCTCCAGAGTGGGATGCAGTACTCCAGGTGTTGTCTCACCAGAGCAGAGTAGAGGGGCAGAATCATCTCTGCCAACCTGCTGGCCATGCTTCTTTTGATGCAGCCCACGTTGGCTTTCTGGGCTGCAGGCACACATTGTAGGCTCATGTCCATTTTTTTTAATCCACCAGTATCCCCAAGTCCTTTTTAGCAGAGCGGCTCTCAATCCCCCAGCCTGTATTGATACTGGGGGTTGCCTAGACCCATACGCAGGACCCCCGACTTGGCCTTGTTGAACTTCATGAACTTCACATGAGGTTCACATGTGTCCACTTATTGAGCTTGTTCAGGTCCCTCTGAATCGCATACAGCCCCTCAAACGTGTCAACAGCACCACTCAGCTTTGTGTCATCTGCAAATTTGCTGAGGGTGCACTTAATCACTTGTACAGCCTTGCTATGAGATTCAGTTGGTATATTTCTTACAAAACCAGTTGATGTGGTTTTGCTGCTTTTAGAAATAGTGATTATACGAATTATAGACTGTGGATAAATTAGTCTTCAATTGTGTGTCCTAGTTTCTGCGAGCGTTAGTTAATGTAAGTGGAAGAAAATTTGACTCAACATCAATGGTATGAAATATAGTACTTCAGAATGCAGTTTTGAATGTTCTCTGGTAATACACTCCTTGCTAAGGTCTTTTTCTGAGTTTCTGTTATAATGTGGCCAAAGTCTCAATTATGAAAAAGTCTGCAGTTTGGTCCCCACAAGTTACTGTCCAATACATTGTTAATTTTTTATATACATCATTATTTCATAGAATCACAGAATGGTTCAGGTTGGAAGGGACCTTAAAGATCATCTAGTTCCAACCCCCCTGCCATGTGCAGGGACACCTCCCACTAGACCAGGTTGCTCAAAGCCTCATCCAGCCTGGCCTTGAACACTTCCAGGGATGGGGCATCCGCAACTTCTCTGGGCAACCTGTTCCAGCATCTCACCACCCTCACAGTAAAGAATTTCTTCCTAATACCTAATCTAAAATTACCCTCTTTTAGTGTAAAACCATTACCCCTCATCCTATTGCTATGCTCACTGATGAAGAGTCCCTCCCCATCCTTCCTGTAGGCCCCCTTTAGGTACTGGAAGGCTGCTATAAGGTCTCCCTGGAGCCTCCTCTTCTCCAGGCTGAACAACCCCAACTCTCTCAGCCTGTCCTCATAGCAGAGGTGCTCCAGCCCTCTGATCATCTTCGTGACCCTCTCCAACAGGTCCATGTCCTTCTTGTGGTGAGGACTCCAGAGCTGGACACAGTACTCCAGGTGGGGTCTTATGAGAGCAGAGTAGAGGGGCAGAATCACCTCCCTCTATCTGCTGGCCACACTTCTTTTAATGCAGCCCAGGATATGGGTGGCTCTCTGGCCTGCAAGCGTGCATTGCCTGCTCATGTTGAGTGTCTCGTCCACCAGCAGCCCCAAGTCCTTCTCAGGGCTGCTCTCAAGCCATTCTCCACCCAACCTGTATTTATGCCTTGGATTGCCATGACCCAGGTGCAGGACCTTGCACTTGGCCTGGTTGAACTTCATGAGGTTCGTACAGGCCCACCTGTCAAGCCTGTCAAGGTCCCTCTGGATAGCATCCCTTCCCTCCAGTGTGTCGACCATGCCGCACAGCTTGGTGGCATCGGCAAACTTGCTGAGGGTGCACTCAATCTCACTGTCCATGTTACTGACAATGGCAAAATGGAACATTGTATGACTGAATATATTTTAGGTTTTTGAGAAGTTGTCATGCTCCGGGGTCGTCAGAGATTATCCTACTCAGATTAGTCATTTCCATATTGCTTCAAAATTGTTTGAAGAAAACTAGCAGTGAACGTTATACTAAGATTTTTACTATAACTTGTTAAAATTTAAATTGCTGATACCTCTTGTAGCCTCCTTTTATTGGTAAAGGCATTCCTGATCAGATTTTCTGTGATATTTAGTCTTTATTTTAAGAATTTGATTTACTTTTAATGAACCTTTAGATATTATATACTTTACACTCTTGTGTTCGTTTATCATTGCCTTCTATGCTTTTTCTTGTTAATTCTAGCAGAGTTACATTTTAAAATTTTCTTACTGCTCATTCAGAATGCAAAATTTTACCTCCTCCTTTTGTGTGTGTGTGTGGTTTTTTTGGTTTGTTTTTTTTTTTTTTGTCTTTGAACCTAAATGTGTGTCTTGTATTTCGCGCACATTTTTGGGATTCTTTCTGTACACAAAACAAGCCTCAAAGAGCCCGTCTCTTTTTTCTGGACTATGTCAGTCCTTATTCTAATAGAAATTCATTTTGCTTTTGTTTGTACTTTCTTTTTTGGTATCTAGACTCGTGGAAAAGGAACCATACTAGTTTACTCGCTTACTATTCTGGTTCAGTTCTTTAGCACAATCTGTGGGAGCAAATTTAAAGTAGTTCCTATGACATTTCATCTACTGCACTTAATTTTATCATTATCAGTTCTACATTGTCAACCAGTGTTTTTAGTAATGACTTCATGTCCATTTAGTTTTTTGGGTTTAGTTTTATTTTGCTTAAACATTCTCCTTGTTAAGTAGTATCACAAAACACTCAATGATGAAGGTTGTCATTACAAAGTCCCCCACTCTAAGTATTCCAGATCGTAGTTTTAAAATTTTGGAATTGTCGTCTTATTTTAATATCTGGCAAAACACAATCTAAATTAAATTGATCTGTAGGATTGTGCAAGTCCTTGAGATATGTGAAGTAGACAAGTTAACCTTGCTTCAAGAAATTAGTCTAGAAAAATGAGTGAGATATCACGTCAAATAAAGGATGACACAAAAAGCTGCAAGCTAAAAATTAAGCATTTCAGAGGTTTATGGCATAATGATGCATACTCAGAGCTTTTGAAAAGCTTTTCTTCAAAAAGAAGTTTGCTTTCATAAAAAAAAACTATTATAAAATATTTAGAGTTCTCTTCCCCATACCGTTCTTTTGAAACTTCAGTGTGCTTGATTGCAGAGTGAATGTTCTGTGTGCCAGATTAACTCTTGAAATGTAGGAATACCTCTGTGATGTTTAACGAATGGTTGTTAGGCTTTTTCTTTGCTTTCAACATTGATAGTTTAGGAGAAATAGTTACTCCCTTTTTGTAGTATAAATGAAAATTAGAATTATGTTGAACTCTTACAGTAGCGTTTGTTTTGGTTTCAGCTTTGTCCATGTTTGACTTTCCTTCACCTTTCCTTACACCATGAATTTACTCTTGCATAGAAGCTTACCTCTGCACCAGTGGGCTTTTTTCAGCTTCAAAAATTGTACATTTCACACAAGTTCATCAGGCTGTGAATGTTACTTGTTACAGTAGTTAAGTACTCCAGTGCATGACTTTGGCATAAATGTTACAACAACTTGCTATTTAGAAGCTTCATTTGAATGTTTTAGAGATTAGATTACAGACCTGAGAGGGAGCATTTAGAAGGTGAAAAAGTGCAAAGGAAATGTTTAGATATTTCTCTTGTTTCTGAATGAGCTATTACTTTTAATGTTGTATATTTCTTTGAAAACTAAACAAGTGTTTGTATTTTTAATGTAGACAGCAAATTACTTATGAATATGCATAATTTCATTGAAAAACAGATGTTTTTTCATGCTGTTCCTCAATTTAAAAAGGAAAAATGTGCAGCTTTACTAAAAGGCAATTTTTAAAAAAAGTATGTAATAAAATGGTATTTTTACATTTAGAACATTTCTCTGTCTTTTTTTGCTGCTTATAACTTGATTCTGGAAGCTGAACTTGTATTGCTTAGTAGAGTGGTTTACATCTTTGTTACCAAGTAAATAGAATTCAGTTCTGCAAAGCTAATATTGAAAGCTGATATCTTTTACAGTCAATTATTTATGGCTTTTTCTTTTGCATAAATGCTTTTAAAATTCATAATTTGTTTTGTCTTAAACAGAAATTGTAGTTGCTGAAAGTGTTGTTGTCATTAAGAAACTGCTGCAAACCCAACCAGCGCACCATGGTGAAATTATTAAGCATATGGCCAAACTCTTGGATAACATTACAGTGAGTATTTGTGCACAGCGTCTTATGTTCCTTGTTAAATGATAAAAATCATGCAATGTCCTTTTAATTTGGGCCATAAATGGAAATAGATATATTAAAAAAATACAACACAATTTTTTATTTTTGACATAAAATATAATTTTCATGATCTTAAGGAAGAGGAAATAGAAGCTATCAGATGGCATCAGTTTGTGCCTTAGATCTGGTAAGCTATTTTGAATGAGATCCTGGAAATGTTAAGGATGCTAGTACCATTAGGCCAAGGTGAATAGCAGGTTTAGAGCATGGAGTGGCTAAGTTGAAAAGAAAATAAGGGCAAAACAGCACTTAACTTGAGGATTTTCAGTCTGTTGTCTTACTGATCTGGAGTGGAGTTGAAAAAATTTTATTCGAAATCTTTTTCCCTACCCCCAAGTCACCTGACATTTCCATGGTACCAGACACTCTGCTGTGAGCGTGTTGCAATGTTTTTTGAAGTCGCACTTTTATCTTCTGGGTGTTTAAGGTTCTGTGGCATTTAACACTACAGTTTACACTGTTGCCTATTATCTGTCCTTAGATTAAATTTATGTTTAGGTAAGTCGATATTTACTTTCCAAATTCTCCTTACAGTCCCGGTTATTGATAAAACATTTAGTGGACTATCCTAAATTATAGTGGAAGGCTGAAGACACATTAGCTTCCTATTGTGTCATACCCCAAAGTTGACAGGTTTTGATCTGTCAATAATTATTTTTTTCTATATGCTATAAATAGGACTGTTCAGTTTCATATAATTACACATTTATTGATGATGGTGCAGTAAATAGTTTCTAAATCAGTGAATCTTTTATTTTCCATAGTTGAATTTGGCAAAGTTTGGAATATTAAAAGAAAAAGGAAATGTGGTCTTCTCAGTTCACGCTTACTGAACAGATTAAACAAAACTTTGGCGGCTAAGAGCTGATGATCAAAGTTCATAACTGATGTAAAGAAAATATAATTCTACTGGATTTCTCTTACGCAGAATCAAAAAGGTCTATAAGTTACTACTGCTAATTACATGTCAAATAAGTATTACCTATTTTGTAATAATCATCTGTGTTTTCAGGAAATTTCTGCAATATTTTGATGATTACAATCTCATGAATTGTGTATAATCTTATTACATGCATCTTCTGGCACTTTGCCAAATGAGTTTGTCATCTTATTTCCATATGCTGTATGAGAGAAAATAGTTGTTTTCTAAATATTCTCTTTAACACTTAAAAGAGTTTTGTAGCTAATTAATACTTCTGTAAATATTTAATGTTTTAAAGATGGGGATTTTTTTTGGAAAAGAAAATCCTTTTTTAAGTTGAATAAGGGCGGGGGAGGAAGACATGCAGTACTTGAACTACTTTGATGTACTCATGTTCTCCAATAATGAGGCTGTACAAAATATGAGAAAATGGTTAAGTAGTAGGAGAAGAGTCTGTAGAACAGAGAGTCATAGGAATAAACTAAAAATCAAAATCTGAATGTGAATTATGCTTGTTATCCATGAAGGAAGCGGTGATAGTGATGCTGTAGTCTTTCCAGGATGATTGTTGTACATCTTTTTTTACATTTTTCCCTGTAATTTTTTTAATAACTTCCAGAAGTTTAACTTCCTTGCTGTGTTTAGGACTTTGGATTTAAGAATAATTAGGAAGAAGTTAATATTTATAATTTGAATGCCATATCATTATCCTGAAATAACTTGCACCAATTATGTTTGAAAATGGATGTATTCCTTTACAGAATTATTTGAGTTGGAAGGGACCTCTAAAGGTCATTGAGTCCAAGCCCCTGAATCCCTTCAGTCACTTCTGAAAAGGATAAGCATATTTTTACATGTTTAAGAAGGTGGTATTTAGATTGTATAGTTACTGAGGATCTGCGTTTGAAATTTTGACATTTCATAAAGCACTGCTGGAATTCCTGAGATCTGCAGGCGTCTTTTAAACATTGATCTTACTATGGCAATAGTGGTTGTGAGTTGACATAACACAGTTGCCTTGGTTTTTGTCTGCTGTAAAACATAGAGACACAAAGCAAGGATTACTGACCTTTATTACTTTGACATACAGTATTCATACATACATACACACACACTTTTGTACACACACATCTTACACAGATTATTCTTTTTCTGACCTCTTCCATTGGGGAAAGTGTTTCTGGTCTCATTTTTTAAATTGAGATTGAAACTTAAGGGACCTACCTTATTCCTTTATGCGAGAGCGTACAACTGTCTTTAAAGGACTCTTGCATTTGAACATAGGAGGAGCAGCCAAATGATATGGTCTTGAATGAACTTGAAAGTAACTGGAGGGTGGGGGAGTGTAGGCAAAGAAATTCTTTGGTGTTTTTTAGAGTCAAGATTGATTTAATACTACGTAAAACACAGCCAAAAGCATGAACAGAATTTAATACAATTAAATAGAAAAGGTAAAAATAAACGTTTTGATTGTTCTGTCATGATTTATTTTAGGTAAATGGTGAACACTAGCCACTAAAATAAAAAAAACAGTGTAAACTGAATAGATTACATTTTTGAGTCGGTGCCTGAATTTATTTCATTCATGTTCTTACAAATTTCACTTGTGTTAGCCTGAGGTTGTGGTTGTCAATGATGAGGTGCCTAAAAATCTGTTGTGGCAATGTTTCTTTCATTTCATCCAATCTAAAATTTACTTATTCTTGTCTTCATCTTGTCTTTATTCTTGTCTTCATCTTCTTCATCTACAGAAGCCATTTAGAAAGTGATAGGATGCATAGTAAGCTAAACATATCTGACCAACTATAAGAAATATTAGGTAGTTCAACTAAGAACTACGGAGCTCTTGTAGACCACTAACTCTCATTTACAGTAAAGCTTAGGACTAGGTCCATTTCAGTTTGTCCTTTGACTGATTTTTTTCTTATATATCTGAAAAGAGTGCTTATTTTTCTTTCTTTGCTTTTGTGTGTCATCATTTGTACCTTAAACTTTTGTCTCAGGTATGCCCAGGCAAAGATCTATGGGATCTATTTTATGTCTGATATTTGTTGAATACCTTGAGCTGTGCATAGGTATATGCACATACAACTCAATCTAGCTGGATTCCAGCTCCTTTTCTCCACATACCTCAAAAGCTGTGAGAAATGCATGTCTGATGGTGTTCTGAAGATACTAAACAAGAGAATAATTGGATCTCTTTAAACTTAAATTTGTAAAAATCAGAAATGTTGCCACTTGGCTGTTAATGTGTTAATAACATCAGCATGCTTTATAATTTAATGACTTGTTGAGTTGTGGACGAGAGATCTAAGCAGTGCTAGTTTGTGTTAGATGTTCACTCTGAGGTAGGCTTAATTAGTTTTGTGTGGATAGTTTTTAGTGTGACAGGAATTTAAAAAATATGCAAGTGGGAAAGGGGCATTTAAAGAAGGATGATACTGGTTGAGTCCAAAAGTTTTCTTGATAGTCTTATCTTCAGCTGCAGCAAAAACTGGAGCTTTAGGGAGAGGGATTTAAAGACAAGAGCAGGTTCATCGTGATGCACCTCCAATGAACCTTCTCAGCCGCTGACTGGAAGCTTGAATTTGCTGTCTGGATTATGCTTACTAATCTAAAAATTCTACTCTCTCCTCGTATTCCATATGTCTGATCAGCCTTTCCCTCTTTTCTTTGTCTTTTCTGGTACTCATGTGGTTTTTGAAGTGGAGTGACCAGAAGTGCGCACAGTAGTCGGAGTATGAATGAGAAATTTTAATTGGTGACATAATGATATTACTTGTTTTGTATTTCTTATCTTGCTTTCCTGGTGTTGTCTGTCTTTTGACTTCCACAGAACATTGACTTAACAATTCTACAATTCTCTGAAAATATTAATGATTCCAAGATATTTTTCCCTAGAAATAGTTTGGGGTCCATCGATATGTGTAGAATTATGTATTTTATTTTTTTAAGTCCTGTTATGAATGTTTCAAGGCCAGCTGCATCACTTCTGCACAATTTTTAAGTATCACTAATAAGTCCTCTTCAACTGTTCAGGCTCTATTTTAGTTTAAATTACCTTGAATAATTTTGCATCCAGCAAAATTGACTGTCTCCTCATTAGATAGCCCTCTTCTAGGTTACTTGCAAGTCTGTTGAACAGCACGTTTTCCCCTATAGGTCCCTGTGGGACATCTGATGATTGCCTTCCATTGTAGCTGGGTTTTAGTCTTTTACACCCTGTAAAGGATGACATTTTCGAAGATGTTACTGAGGGACTTTTTCAAAAGCTTTTAGAATATTCCCTCGTCAAATATGTGTCATGTAGTCATATAGACTACCCTTTTTAGAAAACCTTTCCTTCAAAATGCCTGTGGTCCAGAATGTGTCTAAGTGCAAATACTTGCAGATTTAATCTGAATTATATTTAAGTGGATTGGTTAAACTGGATTAACAAAAAATGCTTTTGTTTAAATTCAAAGTATGCCTCTTTTGATTTATCTTATTTCATTTTAGCAATGAATGAATGTAAATCAACCTAGCAAGAATTAGCTCTGAGTAATAATGTCTCAATAGTGTACTACATTTGTGTGTTTCCTCATATAAAAAAACTGCAGTAGTCTCCAAAATAGTTTCTAGCTTTTTCTTTTTAGAAAAATAATTTTTGATGCTACATTGTACACAGTAGTGATTGCTTTCTGGGTGGTGGAAATCTTGTAGTTCTGGTGTGATTTTTCTCCAGACGGTCCCCTATACTAGTACTAAGGTAGGTGTTTTTATTTTGATAGCTGGTGAATTCTGACGTCCTTGGTTTTCATTACAGACATATTCTTAGTTCTTTTTATGATATGAGTAACAATATGAGAGAAGTCTAAAGTGTTTTCTAATCTAGGGATGAGGAGGAACCCTTCTTGATGGGATAAAGACAGGGGAAGGAGTTGCAAATTTAGAGGGAAAATAAGATAGGTGCGTGTACCTTTGAAGAACTTAATATGTGGTGAAAAACATGTCACTTGCAATTAAGAATTAATAATTACTGGTTTGGGTTGGGGTTCTTATTACTAGAGTAGGTGACTGGGAGTTTTTGTCACTGCTGTGTCCATTCATCCAACAATAACAAACTTAACTTCCTCTGCAGTATTCCTACATAAATGCTGCTTATTGATATATTTCTGGTATGACTTCACAGCACAGGCAACTTTCTTGCTTTAAGTTCTCCTTTCCCTCAATATTGGGAAGGTATCACAAGGTGTGACATTCATATGTTCATATGTATTTCAGTTCTGCAAGCTTCAGATTCTAGCCACATTGTCTTCCCTAGGTTACACTTCAATAATGTATTTTTTAAATCTTTGTGTAAGTAGTGCCTTAATGAACAATTGTCATAATTTGATCATTTTTTCACTTGCTATGTAATGTTTTCGAATTTGAGAGGGATACGTAGCCTTTGGGACACTGTGTCCAGGAACACTGTACACTCAACTTGGAACAAATATTCAGCTTGAATAAAACACAATTTAAACAAAACCTGTACACTATATAAGAGGGGGTGGTCATTAGTGGAGATCCATTTTAAAGGAATTTTATGTGTAGAGGTTCAAATAATGGAGGAGTCTACAAAGGTCTACAATAAAACAGTTGTCTTTGACTCCTCTTCTTTCCTGTGTACCTTTTCTTCTTGCTGCCAGTCTGACATTTCACATCAACTTCATCCCTCTTTCCATTTCAGATTCCAAGTAAAATTTTAAAAATTGCTAGCTATGCAAATTTTCTGCTGGATGCAGAGAATTAGACCCCATTTGCAATTTGGATATCTCCTCATTTTGTGACAAAAGCGGATAACCAGAATTGGCAATTTTAAGTTATACTTTAGCCTGTTATGTTGTGTAAAAAGGTTAGAGCTGAACTACAATAGTTTTTTAATTGTGTTGCCTAGAGTGATCTGTAAAATCTTTATAATGCCTTTTTCTAACTGCTGTAAGTAACCGGAGTCTTGCTTTGAGGGGAGAGGGTCTGGCTGGTTTGTTGGTTTGGTTTTTTTTAACCGTTTGTTTCTTTTCCTCCAGACAGGTAATGGGTTAAAATGGCAATAGAAGCTGCCTTCTGGTACTAAGGCTTAAAAAGTGCACTTAACCACTTGCTCAGGGCATACGGAACAAAACATCAGGCAAAGTAATTTACAATCATGTTTGCCTTTGAGGATAATGCAGAGCAGGGCTGAATAATGAAAGTATTATTTCCTGCATTTTTGTCAATTCAAGGTCCCTACTTAAGCTATACTGGAAAAGGCAATGAAGGTCTAGAAGTGGCTTCATTTCTTGTTTGCTGTTTTGAATGCCCTGGAAACAACGGCTGCAGGATCATGCACTTGATATTACATGGTTGAAGACTGGGAGACTTAAACAGGGAAAAAGAAATCTAAAAATATTGTGTGATTTTGACCCCAAATGAATCCAGTGACACAGAAACATTGGGTTCATCAGTTCAACGTACACTTTTCATTAAAATGGCTTCCACTCAGGTTTTGATTCAAAAGTCTCTGATTGATATTGATTCTTATTGCACAAAATGGTGTTTAATATATACAGTATTTACATAATAAGCTAACCACCTGGTTAAAAGGCAGTGTCTCACGAAAAAATTAATCTATCTTCTGTTGTCACTATTTTTCAAATAAGGCTTTGTTTAGTCTATTTGTTTTACATTCTAAAACTAGTTTATTACTCTAATAATTACATTTTACAAACTGGAAAAAAACTTTAAATAGTAAAACACAGTGCTTAAATGCACACTGTTTAAATATATTTGAATATATTTCATTGTGGTTTTAAAGTGTAATACTGGGTTTGACTAGGAAAAGTACAATACTGATGGTTGTCTTTCATAATTAATACTATTACTAAAATTGATTGGCTCTGTGAGCTATTTTTGCTTTATCAAAAGACAATAATAGGAAAAGGGATGTTTCTAATAGGCTGCGGTACTTGGTGATATCTTGTAGAATTCTAATATTTTAACAAGACTGTAATGAAATATTTTAGAAAAATAAATCTAGCATAACTGAAATCTGAAGTTGCCTATATATTCTTATTTAGAGGTATCTATCTGTACAGCAGGCAACTTGAACTGCTCCAATACTGGAAAATTTAATGTACCACTCAATTACTATTCTTTAGCCCAATTTAAAATAATAGATTAGGAGTGAGGTCTTAATGTAGTGTAACCTTTGGAACATTAGAAATAACCTCTTTCCCTTCTGAAATCAGTGTACAGTAATGGCATCAGTTTTACCATTTTGCAAGCGAACATACTCCGACTGCATTTAAAGTTTTTATATTTAGCAGTTGTTCAGTAGCTTGTTCCCCTCTCTCACTGTAAGTTCCAAGACCATTTAACTTTTTTGTCAATTCACCAAAAAAAAATTAAACTGTGTCTCAATCAGTATTTACATATATTTATGTACGTTAAATCACTGTGTTATACTGTTCTCAATACGTTATGTTACCTCTACCTTAAATATCTTTTCCATGTTTAGAATTGGCATTTATCTCTTGAGGGGATTTTTTTGTTGTTGTACTCTGTATTCGGTCTTTGTGTGATCCGGTTGCTTTCTCTTACAGCAGAGGCAGTCCTCTCTTCTCCCCATGATATGCCTGTTTATATTTTTATTGGCATGTGTATTTGGAAAAATGTATAGTATAGAGGCAGATATTGTCAGGTTCGCTGTGTTCCAAACTGTTGACAAACTTTCTGGAGCAGTAAACGATGTCTAATCATTAAAATTTCTCGTGAACATAATTAGTATTTCTTTAGTGTGGCTTAGTGGGCCATTTATTAGGGACTGTGGACCATCATTTGCGAATTACTATCCTGAACCTTGGAGTTTACTTGCACTTGTTACCTTTTATGAATGTAACTGGAAAGCAGTACTTTCAAATTTTATGTGTATACAAGGTAGGATACTTAATAGTTGGTTCCTGTTGTAATTCTGAGAAATAGATATTCATACATGACATAGGCTGGAAAAGTAATTAAAACATCGTTATGGTCTGAGGAACCCACAACAATTTACTGTCATTTAGACATTTATTCTCTCACCTAATAACCCCTCCCCACCCAGGAAGGGGAATTGAGAAAAAACCAAGAAAACCAAGCTGAAAGATAAACAGATTTAATAGATAAGACCAAATAATTAACATTTATAATACTAAAGATCCAATATTGATACCGATACCAATATAAGATATACAAGGATAATACTCAGCCAGTTATGTCAGCAGGAAGCTGTGCACTCCCAGCAGTGGGCAGCAAATGTCGGACACTGCGAGTGCGGAGGCTTTGGCGGGAAGGGAAGGGCTCAGGGGTCCGGCACTGGGGCAAGGAGTTCTCTGGACTGCTCCCGCCAAGGGGGAGAGAGAACTTCGCAGCAAACTTTCTAATTTGTATTGAACGTGATGTTCATGCTGTGAAATAGTCCTGTTGGCCAGCCTGGGTCATGTGCCCAGGCCTCGCTCCTCCATGTCCCTGCACCTGGCAAGGCTCAAAGACACTGAGACCTTGAAAGCCACATACCATAGCTGGCTATAAAACAAATATTTTCACAAATTCAGACACTAGAGTCTTCTAAAAGTGCAGTTTTCCCAAGCTTTAGGAGA
The DNA here is from genome assembly GCF_964199755.1 of Larus michahellis. NCBI lineage: Eukaryota > Metazoa > Chordata > Aves > Charadriiformes > Laridae > Larus > Larus michahellis. Next base: position 26,012,880 of record NC_133930.1, read on the forward strand.
GAAATTAGTCCTGTATGGCTCAAACCAGGACAAACATATATAAAAGATGCTAAGAATTAGTGCTTTGAGAACCACAGTGCTGAATTTCTAAAGCTTGTTTCTCCTGTGAATCTTGCCTGAGGCAGTACTCCAGCTCGTTAAAAATCACTGTATAGGGTAGGGAGTAATGGAAAGTGTTAGTACAAATGCCTTTAACTTTTTTAGGAAAAGTGGCAAAATCAGGTGAAATTGCAGTTACAATTGTAAGCTGTCCTTTTTTTCTAAACTACAGTCAGTCATTTGATAGGATGGAACAGTTCTGTGTTTTCCTCTAGTATTTCAATATCTGTTGAACAAGAGCCTGTACAGGATATGAGAGCACCACAGTCTGTAGGTGCTGTGCAAGACATGTTTCTTCCTAGAAGAAAGTTCTTATCGTGTGCTTTCTTCCTTCCTCTCAAGGAAGGAGAACAATGTTTTCAGGGAGATATGTAACACAGATGCAATTTTTAATTTGACCACCAAGTGATATAGGCTATCTCACCTTTCAGAAGAGCATGTGTACATTATTTCATTTAACTCCTAACTGCTTCTAAACTCTGCATGGAGCTTGAGCTTCTGTTTCCTTCTGTGCTTTTCCATTTTGGTTCCCCTGTGTCTGTGACAGTACTGTGCTTTTGAAGTCAGCACCATGTGCTGGGAGTTCATCTAAAAACTGCTACTGCCACTTAGTTCAGTGAAACAGTCAATTAGCTCCAAAACAGTAAGACCTGTGTGAAGTTTCTGGCCAGAGTGTTTTCCATTAAGGGGTTAGATGCTATTCAGAAATTGAGAACCCTAGTTTTGAACTCCTGTCTCTCCAAAATTCTCTGTTCAGCTGGCCTTGCACATTGAGAAGCATGGCCAGCAGGTCGAGGGAGGTATTCTCCCCCTCTGCTCTACTCTTGTGAGACTCCACCTGGAGTACTGTGTCCAATTCTAGAGCCCCTACTGCAAGAAGGATATGGACGTGCTGCAACGTGTCCAGAGAAGGGCCACAAGGATGATCGGAGGGCTGGAGCACCTCTCCTATGAGGACAGGCTGAGGGAGTTGAGGTTGTTCAGTCTGGAGAAAAGAAAGCTCCAAGGAGACCTTATAGTGGCCTACCAGTATCTTAAGGGAGCCCACAAGAAAGCTGGGGAGGGACTTTTTAGGATGTTGGGTAATGGTAGGACTAGAGGGAATGGATTAAAACTAGAGAGGGGACGATTCAGACTGGACGTTAGGAAGAAGTTCTTCACCATGAGGGTGGTGAGACACTGGAACAGGTTGCCCGGGGAGGTGGTGGAAGCCCCATCCCTGGAAGTGTTCAAGGCCAGGCTGGACGGGGCTCTGAGCAGCCTGGTCTAGTGGGAGATGCCCCTGCCCATGGCAGGGGGGTTGGAACTAGATGATCTTTAAGATCCCCTCCAACCCTAACAATTCTATGATTCTATGATTTGCAAAAATATGAAATTTACTCTCATTAAATTTTAAATAAGAATGAAGGAAATATAGCAATGGTCTTAAAGAAATTGTTGTGTTTTTAAAGTAAATAGGCAGGATTTGGGGAAGCTGTGTTGTTGGAAACCATTTCTGTATTAATATAGTCGCAAAAAAGCATTGTTTTGTTTCAAGATGGTGTTTAGCATAACCTGGTGGCAAGAATTCACAACCACACCTCGAAGACTTGGATCCTCTTCCCAGCTGCCACCAGCTTGTACTGTGAAACATGAACACGTCTCTTCTGTGTGCCTCTGTTTCCATTCCTGTTCTGTCTTGTCAACTCGTAATGCATGAGTTTTGGGGCAGGATCTGTATCTTACATTTGGTATGAATATTCAGTTTACCACAGCGGCCATATTGAACAGTGTTTAATTTGGGTCTGTATTTCTTGCATGGTAGTTGCCTTTAAATGGTATTTTGTTTAACTTGTTACTGAGCACACACATGTACAAGTTCACAAGCAGTCTTTGTGTATGTGTTAACTTAGAGTGCACAATATTTTCTCAGGTGCCGGTAGCCAGAGCCAGCATTCTCTGGCTCATTGGGGAGTACTGTGAACGGGTTCCAAAGATCGCACCGGATGTTTTGAGAAAGACAGCCAAGAGCTTCACTAATGAAGATGACCTTGTAAAGTTGCAGGTCTTAAATTTGGGCGCAAAACTCTATTTAACAAACTCAAAGCAGGTAAGCTTAAACTCGGAACTGCGTATATTTAAAGTAATAGTAGGTTTTGTACAGTCTGTATAGATCAGTGGTGATTCCTTTTATATAAGTAACCAAAACTGGTCGATATTATTCTACAAAGAAAAGCTCAACATCAGTTTTCCAGAAATCTAACCGACTAAATCTAACTGTGAGTCTTTGAGTATGTTCTGGATGGTAAATGTGAAAGTAGTGGTAAGATCACTCTTTTTTTCCTCTTTTTCTTGGGGAAATTGTGGATTTTTTAATTCACATAAATATGAAAGATTTGTAAATTGTATTACTAATATCAAGTAGGAGATTTTTCAAGAAGTGATTTGCTGTTTTCTGGATCTAAGACCAGAATTTTCAAGGGAATACTGTCAATTTGAAGAAGAAGGTGCTCATTTTTTGTTCAGGATATCTAAAAGGAGATGCCAGCAAAAGCCCTTGTCATGTCTTTCCATCAGTGCTCATCTTAAAGATAGTAGCTGCTTTCCCTTTTTTGTATTTCTTACTATTTCACTTTACCTTGTGCAGAGGGTGGGTTTTGGTCATCTTTAGTAATAATGATAACCTAAAAGTGTCAAATAGTACAAAAAGGTGAACTTTCAGGCATCTGAAAACAGTAGCTATGAGAGGTGCCAGCTGCCTCATTCTTCTCAATGACAGCACTATGAACTTTGTCACTCTCTGGCTATGAAATATAGCATCTCGACACTAATTTTTCACTGTAATTCCAGGTATTACTGTAAAGGGTTGTAAAATCAAAGATTTATTTTTTTTCCAAACGTAGAAGAAATATATTGTCAGAGATGTATATGCTTTCCTGGGCTGCTACACCTCTGTTTTACGACAGCTTGGACAGCACAGGATCTGGTAGCTCTGCAGTTGTGGTGTCTTCTTATTCCTTGATAGCTATATCCAACTGCAGATTTGATCTGAGACTTTATTCTGTAGGGCGTGTGGAAGATGAACTGTCTTGCCATGCATTCAGATAAGAATGAATGCTTGTCCTTTACTTATACAGTCTAAAATGGGACAGTGACAAAAGGTGACTTCTTTCTGTCAGTGCTCATCTTAATGAAAATGCTGGCTGAGCTAAGGAAATACGGGTCTGATTATCTGAACTGTCTCTTTTTGGACCATTACATCATATTTGCTATTTTTCCATACGATTTTTTGTAATTTTACACTAATGTTTCCACACCATATTTAGCCAAAAATCCATTGCCTACAAGGAGTTGATGATTTCTGTGATGCTCTTTTTCCAATTTCACATCTTAATACATTTTGAATCTTCATTATAAGTGTTTCATAACACTTTATTCAAATACAGTAATGACGATAAAGCAGAAGAAACTGTCTCCTGAGATGCCTACTAAATGATGAATTTCATCAAAGGGTGTTTTCCTCTTTTAGTTTTAGGTTGTAGAAAAATAAGTTGTCTTCTCAAGTGACCAAGCTAGTCGGATACAAAATTCTACCATAGTAGGTTGATGGCTTGGCTCGATTCAAAGCTCCTCCCAAACTAGAATACTATGATTTTGTCTTTAGGAGCTGGCAACACTCTTCCTATATCTACATCCTTATTCCCAGGAGTAAATCTTCTTTACTCACTCAGTATTAAAACAATTCTTTCTGGAAATACTTCAGTTCCTAAAAAGTCCAGCCATTTTTTCAGTGTTAAGTTTTCAAACTTGAAGACAAATATTGTACACTTGGCTGCTCAGTTGTCAGTCTGTCCACCTCTCCTCATCCCCATGTTTTCTCCCTCTGTATCCTACCCCACCATGTAATACTTTTTTGAACCCTTTATCAGTTTCATCTAAAGTCAGTGGAATTGTGAAAATCTCAAAGATACAATGTCACTTTATTGAAAAGTAGAAGTAGGATAGCCAAGAGAGACTCAACACCAACCAGACAAAAAGAGTTCTTTCCCCAGGTGAGGGAAAGGCGGGTAAACCTCTTGTTAGGCGAAAAGCACAAAATTCTGGAGGACTTTGATATTTTTTCTCTTTCTGTGAATATATTATTTTATTTGCTGATAATTTCTTTAGGCATATGTTTGAAAACTAAATGCAGCACATTCTGAGGAACGCTTTTTAAAATTTAGGACTCTTCATAAGAATTCCCAATATCTTTTAAATCTTGTGATCACCCCATGAATTTTTAAAGACTCTTTATAATTTAAGGAAGAGTATCAGGTTCAGTCCTATCTGAATAAATATCTACTAAAAACAGGCTTTTCTCTGGTTGTCTGTGTTTGGTAAATTTGCTTCCTTTTTTCATCACTTAGGGACATAAAAATCCTTATGAATGTGCTAGGTAGCTGTCCAAATGGAGCTTGTATAAGAGAAAGTGTTACATGGAAAAAATGTCATCTAGTTGCCTTAGCTGTTTCTTGTATATAGTAGGAAGAATAAAGAGATTTTGGTGGGTTTCTGTTGTGCTACACAGTAGGAGTCCCACCAGAAAAAGTCCTGAGTAGTCCTAGTGTGTAAATAGATATGTCAAATGTGGTTTAGCACAATAACCTTATCTTATGTATCTAATGAGTCGAGTTACTGTGAGCTAATGATATCAAAGAGTGGATAGATAGCTGTTTCTCTCCCATTGTAGAGCCTTGTCTGTTGGTGATACTGGTATTACAATTTTTTTCAAGTGGGGGTTTACCAAAAGGTTAATTGCTGCTAATATAGGATAGCCATTAAATTCTTAAATAGAACTATTGCCACTAGAAAATTCTGGAAAAGTTGCTGAAGGATGACTTGAAGTATACTTTTCATATTAGCCAAACCAAAATGTACAAAAATTAGTAACAGATTCTAACAGTGTGGAGATAAAAGAAACTGTATTATGACTATATAATGAGCATGTCCAGGTAATAGGAGATGTTGACATATGACAATAAATGTATGATATTACATATCAGAATACTTTGTCTTACTGTTCTGTGAAGCAGTCATGGTGTACAGATTCTGTCCTATTTCACCAAATTAATGTGCTTGCTCAAATAATTTTCAGCTTCTTATGGATATTCCTGTGTTGGAAAAAATGATGTGTATTCATTAGTTTATTTTTTGTTTTTAATTAAAAATTAATTGTTTCTATTAGCTACCTCCATGTAGAAAAGCTTCGCTAGTTGTTTGCTTGCGTTGCCGTAAGACAAGAAAAAAAAATAGTCTTTTCATGCTGTTTTCGTGAAAACTACTTATACTATACATGATGCTTGCAAGGAGACTTCTTGCAGATATGGAACATTCGTCCATATAAATTTGTTGTGTCTTTGTTGGATATGGAAAAGATATTTTAGGGGAGAGGAAAGGGAGGAGGAAAAGGGAAAGGATCATGGAGAAAATGATTCCGTTAAAGAAAATGCAGTCTTTCAGGATCAACTGTTTATCTAATTTCATCAACGCTCACTGAAAAAGTTCCCACCATGGTAGCAAGGCCCTCAACTTTTCCCATCCCTATAGCAATTCACAAGCAAAGACCACTGTGTTTTACGATCCGTTCTGCTGCGTTTTCTGCCATGACAGGAAGGAGTCTTGTTTCGTTTTACAGAGAAGTGATGGCAAAGACTGCGGGAGGTATCCTTCATTTAGGTTAATTCATGCTACCTGGGAACCCTCCCTTCCAATTCCATTCAGATTGAACAGCACAAGTCCTGCATGGGTGCAGATTACGTATGTTCTGTCTGATGCAGTTGTTTAAAATTTTATACCCTGATACAGAAATAGCTGCCAAAAGCTGTGAAATATGTACGGGAAGGTTTTACCTTTCCCAGCTCTAAGACAGTACCTTGGGGGAAAAAATATCTTTTCACAGAACCATCCTTGGTCATTGGTGAGAAAAAAGAAATGAAAATTTTTTCACTGAGATTTTTTTTTAACTATGCTTTTACTATTATTAAATGTAATATGACTAATTTCTTCAAATCTCTGGTACCGTAGGGTATGTTGTGAAATGCTTTGTAATCAGATGCATTGCATTCTATGTAGTTAAAATTAGAACCTTTTTTTGCTTACTGTGTATTTCACTTACAGGACTATTCTGAAAAAGTATTTTTACCTCTCTAGAAATAACTAAACTGCATTCTCAAGGTGGAAATTATTAAACTGAACTTTTCTTAGCAAATTACACATAACAAAATTGGCTGATTTTTTTAATGTATTTTTCTGCTCACATGATTGAAACTGTGTTATTGTTGCAATAATAGCATGATAAACAAGATATATACACAAGGTTGTTTCTTTATATAAAGAAAAGAAATCGTCCTTGACAAAACATTTTTAACCCTGTGTTATTTGTCCATTTTAAGTTGAAATACTAAAAATTTCCATCCTTATGATGATTTATTATTTTTGCTCTTTTTCCTGTGTACTTCTATGTAAAGAAAGTGGCATACTTCTTTCAAATATACCAAATGAATACTGGGAAAGTCTCCCTGATTTTTATGTTCTTTTTTTAGTTTTAAAAATTTAACTGAATTATTAAAATTATTTAATACATGCTAATATTCTCAGACATCAAATTAGGAAGTTCTATTATGCTGTAAAAAGCTGTGATAATATAAGTTGCTTTCTTACATAAATAAATAAATGACCGATATTACTAGAGGCTTTAAGCTTCAAGAAAAAAATGGAAGAAGTCTTTTATCCTGGTTTTTAGAGGGCATCAGCAGCTTGCTTTTATGAAAAAGTAACAGCTAAATGCACTGCAAATAATTTGCAGTAATCCAGTTCAGTGATTCATGTGTCTGCTTTAATGGGTCATAATTCAGGATAAAGTAACTGAGTGCAGTCAGAGTGCAGACACTGCTTATGCCAGGGACAGTATCTCTTCATAAAACACACCTCAGCAGAAGCAGTTTGCCAGCCCCCTAATACCCTCTGATGTTTTGATGTCCTGCATATTTTTCCGATTAAGTTTTGAGTGCCATGTTTTTAGTTGTATTTCCACATTCATTATCCTCACGTAGACCCTTCAGCGGGTTTGCCATATATGATTATTTTTTTAATGATGCCTTTCTTTCCACTTCAGCAGTTTAATAATCTAGCACATGGCTGCTTCTCAGTACTCAGCATTCACCTCCCCAGTACAGAAGAGGACATGTGCTTTGGCTGCAGAATTCCATTTGCAGCTTTAGAAATGCATATTCCCTGTGGAACAACATTTGTTTGACATAACCATTCATTTTTATTACCTCTTTAAATATGTTTATCCAGAGTTATCAATAATCATAAATAACTTGTATTCTGTTCTTGTCCTGTTTTTTTCCACAGACAAAATTGCTTACCCAGTACGTATTAAATCTCGGCAAGTATGATCAAAGCTACGACATCAGAGACCGTACAAGATTTATTAGGCAGCTTATTGTTCCGAATGAGAAGAGTGGAGCTTTAAGCAAATATGCCAAAAAAATATTTCTGGCACAGAAACCTGCCCCATTGCTTGAGTCTCCTTTTAAAGGTATAACTGCCAAAATCATTTGGTAAATGTTAATTGTGTAAAGGAATGTGGCAGCCTATTCTATTTCAAATATGCTCTCAAATTGTGTCACTTAGCAAATACAAATGATTAATATGCAAGGGTACTCACTCTGCTTACTTGCTTTTCAGCAAGCAAGGTTTGCATGATGCAAACACAGTGCATTTCTATGATGATAAACCCTGACAAACAGATCCATTTCTATTTATGTGGATTTTAAATTTGATTTAAATAACAGAAGGTGTGTCTTTTGAGGTAAACTATTCTTCAATTTAGGAAAATAGCTCTAGTCTTTTATCTGGACTTTAATAGAAGATTGCTAATGTGAGTGTGGCAAATGTTTTCTGAATCTGAAATAAATTGAATCTCAATAGATTAGGTTTTTATTATTTTTCTCCAAAGTCATAATTTTCCCTGTGTGTTTTGCCTGTCTTTTTACAAGTAAGAACCATTGTCTGTCTTCTCAAATTAAAGGTTATCAGGTTATCTTAATTAAAAATGCTCTGTTATTGTGATGATTTGTAATTTTAATTTTCATACTTACTTAGTGCCAGTTTTGAATCTCTCAAACGAGCTCCATTTTGAAGAAAAACTATTAAAATTCTGGATGTGTTTGTGCCAAGACATGTATATGGATTGTTTAACTGTGCTGTCATTCTTAATATTCACAGTAAAGTAATTTTTAGAGAAGCTACATTTCAGAGCAACACCTCTAAACACACTGACTGATTAGCTTTTTTATTGACCATTATGGGGGAGATTATTGTAATCTATGGACTGAAATCAGTTTTTTGACCTATGAAGAGCTTCCTAGTTTATATTTATTCCATGACATTTGAGGTAATATAATGGCAATTACCTTTAGCTCTTATTAAGATTGCTCTTTGTGGTAGAGCTCATGGTGTTTGTGTATTTCTCCCCTCCCCCCCTTTTTTTTAATAGATCGGGATCATTTCCAGCTTGGCACCTTGTCTCACACGCTGAACAGCCGAGCCACTGGCTACCTGGAGCTGTCCGACTGGCCAGAGGTGGCGCCTGACCCCTCCGTCCGAAACGTTGACATAGCCGAATCGGTATGTCAGCGCCATTAAAAGTAACTTCGCTGAAGGCACTCGTCAATATAGAATATTAGCCTAAAATCCCAAGTATTTAAATACTGTCTGTATGCTGTACTGAAAGATGTTGATGCATGTGAGCATCCGTGTTGCTTATCTTAGCTTGGGAACAGAACATTTGGAAACCTGCATGATGCCTGCTCTTTTCTTTTCAATGAGAGAAGGGGATCAACTGTAGACCATTTCTGCTTTGCTAATGGATTAAATGAGATTTTTTACCTTCCATCTCACTTTTGATTTCAAACCTCTTACATTCACTGTGCTGCAGTATGTTACTTGCTGTTAATGATGAGTGTAGCTGGACTACCAAAGTAAGAGGTGAGTGGAGGCTTGTTCATGTAAAAATCCAAGTCTAAACACAAAAAAGTAGGTAATATAAACAAAAGGCAGTGGCAGGGGGGAAAATTATGTTTATTTCGAAGTGTAAGGTTTGGAAGAGGCCAGGGTTTACATTTCAGCTCATCTGGAGAGAATTAGGGAAGTTTATAATAGGGAAATGTCATCTATTAGTGCACTAGTCATCTATTGACATTACAGGGCTGGTCTTCTACTACCAATAGTTTTTTGTTACTGGATTGTGAATTCTAAGGCAAAGTTATGTTCTGGTACTAGAGCTGTGATTTATGCGTCAGGTACCAGAGTCCTACTAAATGTCAGTTAAAGCTGTTGAACAGTAACAGAAATATAAATATATTTGGAATACAGCATGCTGATGGTGCACCTGGAGGTATGTCATTGTAACAGGTATCCCCAGAAAAACACGTGGTCCTTGTCATGAGCCAAATTCTACAGTAAATTGCACATGAATTAATTTGCATAAAAGAAGTTAGGTAAGGAATGGGTAGAGAAGATTCTAAAAAATAGGTATGACTTCCAGAAGCCAATGAACAGCAATGTGGTGGAACAAGCATTTCTCCTTAGTACTTCCATATTACTTGTCTACCTCCTTATATACATTTCAGAAAAAGGTATTTGTGTACAAACTTCTGAAAGCTTTTACGGGCAGAATCTGAAGGCAATCAGCTCAAGGAGGGGATTATAAATTATAGGCTTGGCATGAAAGAATGTGTGGAAGCACCTTTGTCCATAAAACCAAAAAGTGTTGCAGGAAATTGATCAAATGGAGTAACATCCATCTACAACATAATAAAAAACATCTACCTCCAACCATTTAAACCTCAAGACAAAAACGAAAATCCTTTCCCCATGGTTTTTTTGCAAGTATTTTCTTTGTAGAGTGTCTCATTGTCATTAATTTTGTGGTTCCTCTGATGCTGCAATTCACAATTAGATATCATTTATATCCAAAAGAATATTGGATTTTTAAGTTGCCACTTCCTGGGAGGAGCATTGCAAAGCTTTAGCAGCTTTTGGTGTTTAAGACGAAGCCAGTGTGTCTCTAGAGCCATTGCAGGTCACTGTTAGAACTCTTTCAAAAGTTAGTCGTATTCCAGATCAGAGCAGTATGTATACTCAACTATATTGAGAGATACAGGTCACTGAGGCAGACTGCTTATAGTTGTCTGCCTATTTGCTTTCTTCCTGGCCTGGTTTTTCTTCTGCTTCTCTAGTAGTATAGGGGGATATGGAAAGAAAAAAGTCTGGCCAAAGTATTGCCACGTTCTGGTGTTCTCTTGGTGATAAGAATTACTTTTATTTGGAGAATTACAAAGGAATTGAAATATAATTTCTCTGTGGCTGCTGGAACTTCTTCTGCCTACTTGGGTGCACGTCTGTTTTCCCCTTTACTTGGGATGATAAAGGTGGTAACTAGCCATATTTACCCTTTATTCTAGTCATAGCCTAAACTCAGCTGGATCTGGAGATAAAACTCTCAGACTTCAGGTTCTTTTGGCATAGAAATTAATTTATGGTTACTGATGCTTTTAATCTGCCTTAGTAAATCTTTTTCTAGACTCTCTAATAGACATATCTCACCTTTTAGAGGTATGTACAAAACTTTTAGTTCTCCTAATTGTGTCAAGTAAGAGAAGTTTAATAGCTTCTCTTGACTTGCTTAGAGGATTTATTTAGAAACTGCTTAATACTACTACTGCGAGTGGTTTTTCTTTGATGTGTTGTGTGTATATTTTTGTATTGCTGGTTGTAAAAGCAAACTTAAGTTGAAATTTATTTATAGGCAAAGGAATGGACTGGAATCCTAGGTAAGACAAGGAAAGAGAAACCTACTGAAAAGTTCTACTCTGAATCAGAGGAGGAGGAAGATGAGTCTGCCAGTACCAGTGCATCAGGTAGGTGTTTGGAAAACCACTTGCATCTTGCTGCCTGGAGAACTGTATCTTCGGAACTGGCCACTACTTAAAAAGAATTGGAAAAAATGTCAAAAAAAGCCAGAGCTATGTATAAAATCAGGAAATAAGGGGAAAATTTTACATTCACTTCAGCTGTGCAGTAACTGCTAATTTTACCAGTATGGCTTCTGTGTTTATTAAATGAGTTAGACTTCAGTTTGTTTCCCAGTTAAAAAAGCTGGCATGCTATTTTTATCCTGCTTTGAATGTAGTAAGAGTAGTGAGAGTTTGGAACTCCAATTAAAACTAAAGGCACCTAACTTTTTGCGGGAAGAATGCCCATGTGCTCCATTGAGAACGGTAAGTCTTGAGTATTTTTGGGAATTTGTTGTTGATGAAGCACGTGCTGCTGTGTTGATAAATGGCCAGACTTATTTAACTGTGGTTTTTTGTGGGGTTTATTCAGTAAATTGTGTTACAGTATTGCTCTCAAGTTCTACACGATGTTTTCTATGTATTATAATGGGGGTGATGATGGAGATCATAACTGACAGCTGCCTATCAATTTAGGTGAGCAAAGGTTCTTTTGACCAGTCTCCCACTTAATGCTGGATAGGCAGTTCCCCAAGACAGTTGTTTCAGTACTCGTTAATATAGTTCAGATATAGTGAAGAACATCTTACTCCCAGGTCCAGAATTTAGACACAGAAAATGTTTAGCATTATAGATTTAAAAGAATTATCAGCATCTGGTGGAGTGGAAGAAAGGCACCTTAAAATCTGAATATAGAGCTTCTTCCCTCTCATTCCTAAACTGATGAAATATGTAGAAGTGCTTAAGAATTGTATCACTGAAATTAATGATCTCTGAAGCAAGAAAAGAATATAATCCCTTCAGATATTTGAGTATTTGGTAACTATATGATTAATTAGAGGGTGAATAATTTGTTTGAAGTCAGTGTTTCAATCATCATCATATCAGTATTCAAGAACAGATTATCTAATTAAACAACTGGTTGAAAAGATAATCTTGCAGTTAAGTGAATGTATAGATTAAAGAATTTGAGGTCATCTCCATCTCCTGATAGGGTTACGTAATTTGAAGAATCCACATGCAATTAATGTATTATTGGGCTTTCTAATTTGATAAAGTATAATACTGTAGGCTAAAGAGGACGGACGGGTCTTTAACCACTAGAATTTTGTAAATGTTAGGGTGCTTTTGTCACAGGTTAAATATCGCTAAAGCGTGCAATTGGGTCTTATAATGCTAAAACATTGTTTTATTTAAATTAAATTTGGATTCCTAAAATGCTAATTATGTAAGATATTTAGAAAAAAAATTGTAAGAGTTGTTTTTATATCAGAGAGCAAGTCTGGCAGTGAAAGTGAGAAGGAAGATAAGGAGGAAGACAGCAGTGATGAGAGTAGTGGGAGTTCCCCTTCCAGTGAAGAATCAAGTGACAGTGAATCAGGCAGCAAAGAAAGTACGGCAAAGAAAACATCTAGAGCTACTGATGAAAGGTAGGTATGCATTTGTATGGTTTTAATATTTTGTGATACTAGCTGTTAAAGCACTCTTCCTGTAAACAGTCTGATAAGCCTTTAATTAGGTGTTTTTGGGGTGTATTGGCCAAGGAGTGATGTCTCCTGTTTCAATACGTGCCAGTAATATTCAGTGTATGAACTGGGTTCGTATTTTCATTAATCAGACTACTCTTATGTTTGGAATTAATTTCTGACTTCAGTAAAATCTTGGGTGGCTTTTTGAAAATTGATGTAACCTTGGGAGGCTGAATAAGTGATCAAACAGTTGTGTGAAACACTTAATTACCTTTTGCAGCAATTTTGCTGAGAGCTAAAATTAAGTCCTTCAACACTTTGCCATTATGTAACTAAGACAATTGATTTTTCTAAATAATGTTATATTAAAAAGATTATGATCCAAATATTAGAGGCAAGGGCTGTGAAGGGAAACGGTCATAAGATATTTAAGTGTTAGCGCTTTTTAAGATTGCCCATTATCAACAGCATTATCATGTATTAAAGTATCATTAAAATTTTGAGTAATTGGGGCTAATACCTTGGATTGTATGAATCTGTTTCTTCCACTGCTGTCAGCAAGTGGCCTCTGCAGACATGATCGCCCTTTACTCTGTAGTCTGCTGCCAGCTCACTTGATGAGTTTGCAGCTCAGCTCAGTCGTGGCTGACAGCGCTGATTGGGGCGCAGTACGCACTCTGCTCCTTTTATTACAGACAGTAATTAAAGCAGCTCGCCTTGCCACTTCCATAACAAACACAGCATAATGCCCTAATTATGACTTTATTAATTTAAGTCAGGATTTAATGATTTTAAAAGTGATTTATATTGTTTTTCCTGTTCAGAACAAATGAAATCTGTAGGTTAAATTAATACAGGCTTTTCATCATCACAAAGTTAAAAAGCTAGTTACCAGTAAATTCTCTTCATTAGAATAACATCTGAAATTTTAAGCAGTAAGGTAAACAATGATTACCCATCAAAACTGGTTGATGTACAATAAAGTAACATTTTTAATCTTCAAATCTAGTTTTAAAGATAAGCTAAAGATAAATTGTTGAAAAACAACTTACTTCATTTATATAATGGGTTCACAATTATTTCTTGATGCAACTCCAGCTTCTGTTCAATGGCAATGAAGGAAATGTAGAATTTTGTCAGTACCTGTTTTATACATCATGAAGTAGAACTTCAAAGAATACACGCTAGTGAATGTTTATGTTTAGCTCATTGACCTCAAACAAGTTCTTAAATGTTGTCATACTGAAAAATAATTTTGATAGTACCTATTTTTTCACCATGATTTTAACAATCAGATATGCTACATTAGACTGTTTTTGTGAAGTGTAGTCTTGTTTCATTTTTAGCTTTGCAAGCTTCAAGTTTGCTGCTTTCAGAAAAAAATGCTTTTGACTAAAATTTGGGGGTTTGATTTCAATTTCAGTTACATGGGTAGGAATTATTAGCATGGCTTAAATGTTACTGTTGATTTTTAATAAATTTTATTACATTTGATTTAGGCAATTCAGTCCTGGGGAGCTGTTGGTTGGGAGGAGGAATGTATTGCCCTAACTATTTTCCTTTCTGTCATGTTAGATTTTTCAATTCCCTTTCTCTCTGTTTTTCCCTTCTAAAAACATTGCTCTCTCAAACAGTAATGCAGCAAAGTACATTGTTTTGTACTGCTCCTAAAGCTAAGCAAAAATGTATAACAACTTAATTTCAGTCCAGAGGGACTCTTACTAGTTGAGTGGTCTGAATTTGTTTAATTATTTTGTTTCAGCAGTTACCTTGTTACCTTTCAAGCATTTTAGTAACCACCTTATTGGCTTGGGGAGGAAGCTGAATCAGGTGGTGTATGAAACACCTGATTTGGAAGTATAAAACTGTTGCCTTCAGATCCAAGAACAGACGTGTTTTTTTCTGTATGGGATACTAATTTATCTGCTCCATGATAACTATTAGAAAGCAATTTTCACTTCCTGCGATATTTCTAGGTAGTAACTCCCCTGAAAACAAAAAGGTAATATACTAATTGTAGTTGTAGTATTATTAGAAGCGAACAAGGCAGATTTTAGTAATATTCAGTAGCTGTTAGCACAGAGCAACATAATCCAACATTGCCAGGGTGAACAAAACTTTACGGTGTGAAGAATAGTGTCTCTGAAGTCTATTAGCTGTAAGGTACTCAATATGACCAAAGGTGTCAGAATGTAATAGCACTTATCTATAAACTCTTTAATGGGTTGAAATATTGTAGATACTGTAGGTCTGATTTCTATGTGGTTTGATTTAGAAGAAATAGCAAAGGAATAAATTCAATGCATTAATTTTTATTTTTTTAAAGCAGTATTACTTTGCAAAAACATCTAACAACTCATCAAGATTCTGTTAATCATAGGTGGAATAGTCCGAAAGTTTACTTATTTGAAAGGGTGTCTGCACTTCTTTCTGAAATGTTATGAGCTTGATGCATGCAAATAATATTTTTAATATTTAATATGTTCACAGTTTTGTTTGGCTGTTTCACTGGTTTGAATTATATGTGATGATTTGTTGTGTAATGTGATAGAACAATTTTGTGTACCCTTAAATAAGCTACTACTTCTGCCATCTTAGCTAAGTCTTTTATAATGAAGAAATACTGACTTAAAACCCATTTAATAAAACTTTGAATTGTTAATGTGGGATATTGCCTAAGCAGATTCCTTAATATTTTTTTTTCAATATGTAGTGATTCAGAGGACATTAAAAAGAAAGCAAAGGGGATCTCCAAAAAGAGAAGCACATCCAGTACCTCTGATACAGAGTCCACGTCATCTGAAGAAAGTTCTTCAGACTCCAAGTCAGATTCAGACTCTAAAAGTGACTCTAAGCCTGGAAAATCTAGAAGTGCTACCTCTAGTAAGGTAATTATATTTTTTAAAAAACCTCTATAAAATATGAAAAAATGCATCTAAGCATCTACACATGTGTGTTTCTGTGGGAATGGGGATTGGTGGTGGTTTTATGGGTATCTAAAAATCCATAATTTCTGGAACAAGATTTTTGACCTTTCATAAAAAGACGAATCCCAAAGCAGTTTGATAATTTAAGCAAGAATATTTTTTATCAAAAAGCATATTTCCCTTTTAATTCTGTTATATTTTTACTCCAGATAGATGATGAAGAATAGAACCTAATTATTTTTTTAGATTACTGGTGAACTGGTGAAAGCATAGTACGTGGATAGTTTGCAAAAATAATATCCTGATTTGAGTTGATTATTATATTAAAATGGGATCTTAAAGTATAACTACTATAGGACCTGTGTCTGACAGGAAGCAAAACCAAGAAACCAATGTTAGTACATTGTTTCATAAGAGTTTAAAGATATTCTAGTAGAATTGTTTTAAAATTTCCTGTTAATATTGAGAATAGTGCAGTTAATGCATGTATACTTGAGGTGTATACATAGATTAGTAGAATTGATATTCTTAATGAGCAATCAACTTCTTATTGCTCTCTGCCTTTCAGAGGAATGAAGCTTATAAAGGTGTCCGTTGCTTCAAATTGTATTAGCTTTCTTACAACATTTACGAAGTAGCAAACTTTCAAATACATCTTTTAAATTGGATTCGGAAGTGTGTGAGGATGCAAAAGTGTTCAACAGAGCCATTCATGTGTCAGTTAAGTTTTAATTGCTTACCTTAGTGAAGAAAAAGAGGTTAAAAGTTCATTATACTCAAGTTAAAGTTACAGAGCTAAAACTAATAGCATGAATAGGTTTCTGTTTCTCTAGCTACCTTTCATTTAAAAAATAAAAAAAAGGAGGAACTTCATGCTAAATCTGTTAAGGTCGAAGAGTAAAAGAAGTTCTGACACTATTTTTCTGTTACCAAGTTTTTCCTGTGCATTTCTTTCTAAATATTTTATTAAAAAATTGAAGGGTAGAATTGTAGCTCAGAAGCTTCCATTTTAATACTGATATGTGGTTTTGAAAATTAAATGATACTCTGATGCATTTTAAATTAAGCCAAGACATTTCAGTCCGGACTCCTGTATAGATTCCTGAATAGTCAAAACAAACATTGTTTGTTGCATTTGATGGAATTGTAGAAGCTAATGGACAGGTGTGTTTTGAACAGTTAAGAGGGAAGGCTATAACTTCATTAAGCTATTTTGCTGTGCGTTTTCTTTGATTGAGGAGGTAAGGCTCTAAATCTTGAACATATATTGTACATGGTCTTTGTTTTGTAACTTTATAGGTCAACCTAGGAACTCTGAGTTATAATCTTTTAATCTATTCCCTTTTTCTACCAAGTAGAACAAAAGATGAAGCAAGACTGTACTATTTAGAAATGGAGATGTGTTTCCATGGTTTGATCATTGTTTCCTGCCCAAATGCTACAATGGGTAATGCACCTATGTCAAAGTTTTTTCTAGTAGGGAAGCCAAATTGAATGGTAGCACAACACATGTAACCTAAGTCTTCTCAGAATAAACTCCTTTGATGCTAAATGGGTCATGAATTAATTCTAAGAGTTTGCAGCTTCTCGTATTAGCACAGTATTTTTTCACCAGAAAGTAATAAGTACTCTGACCTGTGTAGTTCTGAGCAACCACTGCAAAACCATATTCAAGCAACGGTGTCTTCTCTCTGCTGCATTTGTCCATTTTTTTCAGGATATCAGCGCCATTTTTCATTATTTCTTTCACTGCAGTTATCTAAACTGTTTTGGTTCTTTCACAGGGTATGTGAGGATTACAAGCATAAAGAAGCTTTTTCTATTTTAAAACAGCAGTTTAGAATGTGCGGAGTCAAATATACTGAATAATGTGAGAACCAGAATGTCAAAGAAGCTTGGGATTGTTTTCTTGAAGTCAATGGAAAATTGTCAAGCCCTTGGATTTTAAGAGAAGAAAAAGAATGTTGCAGTTGTCCTGAATTCTTACTTGATTAAGAAGGACCTAAAAAGGAATGTGTTAGGAACAAGAAGTATTTGTAAGCAATTGGCAGAAGACTTGATCAGAGTCAAAGGGTAGAACTGAAAAGTTGCAAAGCTTTTAAACATTGCAGAAAATATTTAAACAAATAGCAATGGGTTTATATGCATGGCAGCAAGAAAAGAAGCAAGGAGGTTGTTGAAAAGAAAAGAGCTTACTATGCAAAAGCTACATGTCTATGTTCCTTAAATTCTTTTTCACTAAGAAATTAGCACATTTAATGTAAGGGCAACAGCTATGGCTGATGAACTGTAAACAGCAATGGTCATATATGAAGCGGGCAGGGAGGAAGTTAATTTAACACTCTTGAACATAGAGGACTGTTTCAGTGTACTTTATTAATCTCTAGGACCATGAAGTTAGTTTCCATCTAAGCCGTGTTGGATGCCTGCATTTATGCTTGAAGTTTCTAATACCGGGTTGTATTCAAAAGCGTAATTGGATGAGGGGGTGGGGAGAATAATCACAGGTATTTTGTGTGAAAGGTGATTGTTATGCTAACTAGCTTAATAGAATATTTTTTTTTTGGAGAGAGACCTGTTTTGAGTCCAGTGATTGTAGGTGGAGCTAACTGATGATAACCTAGGTAAGCCCTTCTAAGCTGGAAAAAGCGGCAATTGTTTACCAACTTTAAAGAACATTACAGATAAAGTCTTGTATAGATCCGTTGTGTTGAGGTACATTTTACAAAAACCACCCATGTTTATTTTATTTCCAGGAAAATCTTAGAATTTTTCTGCTACCTGACATCTTTTCAGGCCAGCCAGGAAGCAGACTGTTTCAGCCAGGCTCTCAAAAATGCATGTTTTGGTTCTGATAGATTTTTATTGGAAAAGCCATTGGTTATATTACTCTGCTACAGGGTGTTCTTAATTTGGTCAGTGTATATGGGAAGATGATTCATTAGGATTTCCTTTGCTTTTAAATAAAACTGAAAAGATGTTCTAAAATACATATTGGTAAGAGGAGTAGTTAGTAGGCGTGATTTTTATAGTTCATCAGTTTGCTACACATTATGAACTATGTTACTGATGTTCTGGGTGCTGTTTACCATTCTCTATGTTTTGTTGGGTACCATTGCCATGTTCAGCAGAATTTTCATAATAAAAAAGGTTTGATTGTACTCACACGGGGGCATACATCCATGCATTTACTAGCATTAAAATAGGTTACAAAAACTTCAGATTATTTTTCCTGAACATATTATTAGTGCTTTTGTGTTTTTTCTCTTGAAGAATCATTTTGAAAAAGCTGTTGTGTTCACTGTAATTGAGCTGCAGTGAATAGAAAAGTCACTCTCTTGTACTGCAGTGTTTTATATCATTTTGAAATATGGATAGTTTGAGGTGTTCAGATACATATTATACTGTAAGCATAAATACTGTAGAGCTAAAATGCGGATTTGAGGGTAATGCATGTATAAGTAGGTGTCTTACAGTGGGATTTTAAAATCAGCTACTGTTGACCTCCTTATACAAGTATAATACAGTCACTCAGCTGTTAAAAGCCTGATCCACTATTTAAAAAATATACAAAAACAAATTGTCTATCTTTCTGCCTGATCTCTTTTTCAAGTGCTAACACAATGGAAACAGTGGGTGATCTGTCAATGCATTTGGATTGTCAATGATAGTTTTGTATAAATATTGGGAAGATAAGAAATAAAATTCACACAGCAAAATATGATTTCATCTGCCTTTTCTCTGCAGCTCCATGGCTCATGCTGCGGTGTGAAATTCTCATTTTACACACTTTGCAGGCGGAGCACATGAATTATGCATTGAGCAAGAGAAATCTCCTGCTTCAAGTCCTATATGCATTTACCAGGTTCTATCTCTATTACCAAGATGAATTGCAAATGGAGAAATGTTTGATGGAATATAGCTTAACTTCTTTGTTTAGTATTCTGCTTTTCCCATAGTGGGCTCTCTTGGTAGGAAACTGTTTGGGTTATATTGAAGACTTAGTTTTAAGAAAAAAGCTGAAAAACTATGTTACAGAGAAATGCCAGATACGTCAGAGCCTTTTTATTGTCTTGATTTGGAATGCAAAGCTTTTTTCATTCAATAGAAATATCTGTTGGTAGTGTGTGTTGCAGTCATTGGCTGTTTATTATTCCTAGAAAGCCAATCAATTTTCTTTTCTTGGAAAAAACAAATTAAAAATAATCATGTTTGTAATAGGCAAGACCCATGTAAATAGATTCCATTTGTGTTTTGCACAGAATTGCACACAATTAATATATATACCCATATATACAAATATACATATAAATATGAAAATATTTTTATGTTTATGTGTATATATAGCATGCATACACGCACAAGTAGCTCAGTATTTACTTAAGCTTGACACTTGACTGAAGTAGAAAATAAGATGTGATCATACTTTAACATTAGCTTTGTCTTGATTTAGTTAGCTTCTGATTGTACATTTCCCAGATGGTAGGGTTGTTTGGGGAGTTTTTTTATTTGTGGATAGGTTGTTTTGTTTTTTGGGGCTGTTTTCTTTGTTGGTTGGTTGTGTTTTTTTTACAGTAAGATGATGTACTGAAGTACAGTATTCTGATAAAGTGTGCAGTGGGAGTTTTTCTTACCGTGCATTACCTTGATGTAATGATTCAGTACGTGTGCCTTATCTTAGGATCGTTTTATTTTATTTTGGAGTATAAGAGATAAATTCTCTTGAAGGATTTCCCCCTCATTTTTAAAGAAGAATTACGTAGTAGATTCAAAATAATATCAGTGCGGAAATGCATTTTATCTTAAAAAATTACATATCAAGCTTTGTGATAAGTGGTTAGTAACTACTTTAGAATGGCAAAATAAGTAACAAAAAAAAATAAATTGAGGAATATTATTGGTGTTATTTGTGACATAGAATGTCCTATCTTAATTGTCTTCAGTAGACAGATTAGCAGTAAGGGAATTTCTTGGCTCTGACTCCCAATTTTTTTTAAACATCGTGACTTAGCAATGCTGCCATTGGAAGAACTGAAGCATATGCAAAATTCTCATCCTTGTGCTATAACCTCTCATGTGGGTGAACTACTTTTCATAGATTTTAATTGGCTGCATAATAAAAGGGAATGGAGAAATCCCATCTCTACTGGAATAATTAGCAAATATAGAACTCTAGCTAAAAATAACCTTTGGACCTTAATCATAGTTGAAGATAGAACTATATCTTATGGATAGGTGGGGGTAGGGAGTGAAAGAGTTTGAGGGTGGGGCTTTGTTTTGGTTTTTTGTTTTGGTTTTTTTTTTCCAAATATATTTGCATTTTATTTAACCATGTTCTCTTTTAATATGTTCTGGTGTCTGAAGAGTTTGTAGTTTAGCAAAAAAGTTATGATACATAATTTATAGTAAAAGTGCTGCAGATAACAGCTAAACCCCTGATTCAAGACTAAATATTCACCAAATGATACTATAAAAAGACTTGGAATTCCTTAAAAGAATTATCATGAAATTGTTTCTCTGACACTTCATTGGGGGTTGGACTAGATGATCTCCAGAGGTCCCTTCCAACCCTATGATTCTATGATTCATAGACACGAGTAATTCAAGTAGACCTGTAGCTTATAAAGTATACCATTTATCCTTATTTCACAGATTTAAAAAAACAAAATAGCCAAAAGAAGCTTAATGACTTGCCAGTAATCACACTGGAGGAGAAAAATTAAGTTTAGTAGATGGGACCAGAATGGAACTCAAGAGAGTGAGTTCTGCAGCAGAGTCCCTCACTAATTCTGGGCAAGGCATATAAGGAATGGAATAACATTAGCACAAATATTTTGTAATACTTCCTTTGTCCAGAGAAGTTTTGTGTTTTGGATCAATCAGCAATACTAGAACACTCAAATACCATAGGGTCGTGATCTAACCCCAGCTGGGAAGACAGGACCACATGGCCACTTGCACATTCCCCCTGGTTGTGATGGGGGAATCAGAAGAGTAAAAGTGAGGAAAAGCTTGTGGGTTGAGATAGAGTTTAATAAGTAAAGCAAAAGCTGCACATGCAAGCAAAGCAAAACAAGGAATGCATTCACTACTTCACATTGGCAGGCAAGTCCATGAAAGCAGGGCTCCATCACGCATAATGGTTATTTGGGAAGACAAATGCCATTACGCTGAATGTGATCATCCCTTTCCTCTTTCCCCAGCTTTATATGCTGAGTAGGACATCACATGGTATGGAATATCCCTGATATTCCATATCAGTTGGGTCAGTTGGGGTCAGCTTTCCCAGCTGTGTCCCCTCCCAACTTCTTGTGCACCCCCAGCCCTCACTCATGGGGCAATGTGAGGAGCAGAAAAAGCCTTGATTGCTTAGCAACAACTAAAACCATCAGTGTTTTACCAACACTATTTTCATCGCAAATTCAAAACATAGACCTATACCAGCTGCTATTAAGAAAGTTATCTCTGTTGTAAATAAAACGATGACACAGTGGTAAGGACCATTGAAGTATGTTGATTTAAAAATAATTTTTAAAATAGTGGCTTTCATCTGTCTCTGTCCACAAGATTCTTTTCCTGCCAGAATATTTAAAGCACATCCATAATGATCACATAAGTGACTACTTTCTATGTGAGCCATGGGTTTATAGGAAGAAAATGATAAGCAATGTCATTTGGGCTCATGTCAAGGTTGATAGTCATTAACATCAATGGCTTCAAATGTTGAGAATGGTAGCTAGTTTCTTCCATATTCTGTGGAGGGGACAGGGAAGTTTCTCCCCAAAATGGGAAAAAGTAGACTCAGCATTATTGTTAGTTTGCAACTGACCATGAGGCTGAGAGATTAAAAGAAAGAAAATGCACTTTCAGAAAAGAAGGGTCATTTTATTCTATGGTGATAGTTAAAGAAAATGATTCTAGCGTTCTAGCTTTGAGTTTCTGAGAGGACTCCAAGCTCCTCTAGGAATTTCTAACCTGAGTGCCTGATGGGACTGTGACAGCTTGCAAGAAATGCCAAAGAAATGGAGGCCTGGATGGGCATGCGGAGTTTTATTGATTTATTTTGACCTGTTCATTTATTAGAAAAGGTAAAAGAATAATATATCTGTATGCATTTGGCTGTCACATGCTGTTGAAGAGTAAACTGGTAAACTAGAACTTCCAAAGAAGCATGACTCCTGGAAAGACTGTGTTTAAATTACTTGCAATGCCTTGGGTAGTGAGCAATGTCTTAAGGTCTAAAGGCAGTTGATACATTCTCTGAAAGAGCAACAAAGCCTTACGTCCAGTGAGTGCGACAGAGAGAGCAAAGGCAGAAGGAATTCTTCAGCTGATCCAGATGAAGGATGCTTAAGAGTGGGTAGGAATAGTGTGATGACGAACTGTCTGATAAGCATCCAGCGGGTAATGCATCCAGGTTCTGGCTACGTCTGAAGATCAATCCTTTTTACAAAACCACCCTAGTGGAAGTCCATATTGAGCTGTGACACACTAAATGCTGTCCTGAGTCATCACTGTCTTGTTCTGTAGGTATGACCAGCACTCACTCTTATTAGATTTGTTTAGAACTTTTTATTTAGCTGTATTGAAGCAAATTTTATTGAAATACTGTTTGCCAAGTCACTGAGATTACAGTGAGCACTTATGTAAAGTGCTCTACTCTTTACATAAAGTACTGACAGTCCTGATTATTAGAACTCATCTTAAGGCTTAAAACTGAAATGTTTTTATGACAAAAATCAACTTTTTATTATTTGTCTAGCAGTTATGTAAAATCCCAGTAGACGATGGGACAGGATTCCATACTCCTAGATAAGTGCAAATAGCACTGCTTTCTTATTGAATGAATTTTGTCCTGTTTTTCATACGGAAACAGAAATATTAGTACCCAAGTCTTTTTTCTTACCAAAAAAAAAAAAAAAGTGGCTTCTATCTTTATTTTGATGATCTCAATAGAAGTGTCTAATCTGTCACCAAAAGTTTTCTTTGATTAGCAGCTATTATTAATATTAAACAAAAACACAGGCTTCAGAAGAGCAAGTGTAACTCAAATGGGAGTTCAGGTTCAGTTTACTTGTGCAAAGAAGTCTTTCTCACTAGGTGAATTCTCTGAATGCTGAGCCCTGAAAATGGATACCTTTTTCTTTTACAGCAGAGAAAATACGCTTTGCTTTATAAAAGTACTAAAGACTTTTCTTTTGCTGATAGGGTAAAATATGAAATATTCATCTATTTTGACAGAAAGAAGAAAAACCAGTCCAAGATAGAAAAGCTCCAAGTAAACAAGATGTGTTTCTCTTAGATTTAGATGATTGTAAGTATCTTGATTAAAGCCTCATTTTTTCTATGGCATAAATTCAATTGGGTTAACTCAATGAATTTTAAATGCCTGAAACATTGATTCTGTTTATTTACCGTACCAGCTTCCTGACAAAAAAAAAAAAATTGTTTTGACTCTCAACTTACTTTTCAGCATAATTATTACAATACATGATTTTGTTTGTTTTTGAACTGAGAAATAGTTTCAAAATTTAGAATGTATTGGTATGTAAAACATTTATTTTGAGAATTTTTATATGTGTGGAATTGTCTTCTGTTAAAGTGGGCTTTCTCAGATGCCACTGGATGTTGCTCGTACAACACCTATGCAACCTATGAACCATCCGTGGTACTATAAGATGATACTGAAAATCACAGTTTTGAAGAACAGGTTAACATGTAATCTTGGAAAGGTAGGGTAGAGCTGACACTGTTTTTTGGTTATGCTTTGTAGTGACTTTCTTCAGGTTTGCTTCTGTAGATGCAACACGTTAGAACTGCATTAATGTGTACTTTGCACATAACTTGAAAAGGTGCTGCATAGTATGGATCAGACTGAAGGATAAAACAGAGGAATAAATGTGAAAGGAGGACAAAATATTTTTAATGTAAATAACATGGTCTATACCTATATCAGTTTTATTTATATTTTCATTGTTTATTCTGAGTATTGGGGCTCTATGTCTGAAAAAATAAATCTTCTGCTATTAAGAAACATATATACAAGGGTAAAATAAGTAGATCAAGATGTAAAACCTTTTTACACTTAATGAAAATAGGTCATTGTCTTTCCCAGTATTTTAAATTTTTTTAAAGTTAAGTATCAATTGCCTTTTTACTTCTAGTCTGTCCTGTGACAACTCCTGTGGCAGTTCCTACAGCAGCTGTTTTGTCCCCAAGTTTAGCAGCAGACCTAGAGGGATTAAGTCTGTCGAGTTCATCAGTCATTGATGTAAGTACCTTTTAAAAAGTGGGGTGGGGTGTGTGGGTGTCTTAATTTAAGTATTTCACAAGTTTTTGAGGCAGTCATTAAAGTGATTTTTTTAAACGTACTTTTACCTATAAAGGTCTTGTATGACCTTCTGGTTTACATGCAAGCCTGGCAACTTTTTTGATCTGTAATAATTACATTCTGAAATGTGGAGAAAAGTAGGAATATTGCATGTCTGAGAAGGATGTCTTCAAGGATTTTTAACCTTCTCTTTAAACCTGTCTTTTTCGATGACTAAGGGAAACTTTAATTCACAAATTAAGTATCCAAACTATACAAATCTTTCAAACCATCTAGTTGCTACACTATCAAAAATAAACTACAAGAAAATCACATCCCTGTTAATCTTCAGCCTGTTTGTTTACCATACATGCCTCCAATTATGACATTTTGCTACTTGTCAGTAATTTTTCATGAGTATACAAAGCATAGCCCCTGGGTGCAAATAAAAGGGGTATAGATTTACAATCAGTGGCGTTATCAGTATGTGTCATGATTCATTCTGTTAGTGCTTTCTGCTTTGTAGCACTTTCCATTAGGGAATCTCAAAATTGTAGGTATAATTAAAGCTAGCAAAGTCATGGAGGTAGAGGACATTCCTTTGTTGGGGGAAAGGATAGTAGTTTTTGTTCTTTTGTGGTTGGTTGTTTTTTTTAAAGTCATTTTGAGTGTCCAATTTAAATTTGCAATTTAGTAAGGAATAGTAGCAGTACGACATAGGATAGTTATCCTTGTGAAAGTGGATGGGAATGACTAGAAAAAATACCAGAGGCACAGGCATTCTTTAGCCTAGCGTTTCTAATGAGGCTGGTATATAGAATTTACACTGCAACTTTAACAATTGTTGGTAGGGTAGTTTGTGCTGGCTTTGGGAGCAATATGTTTTGAAAATCATTCTTCTTACATAAAAAAGGTGCATGAATTATTTGACTCAGGAAATAAAAGATCTTAGCTGATGATTCAGTTTCATGTTTACAGACTTTAAAATTTGGTATTGAAAAGGTAGACTTCCAGATAATTTGTTGGATATTATCCTCACCTAAGCAAATTGTGACGCAATCTAAATTTAAAGTGGAGCAGCAACAATCTGTGGACATGCAGTTACTTTACCAGATCTGTAGTCGTTTACCTGTCACACAGTCTGAAAATGACAGAAATTCTCTTCCATGTTATTTTGCAGTGCAGTATGCGGTGTCAGGTACCAAGCCTGAGTTTAACTACAACGGTGTTGTTATTCCTGTGATTGCAATCCCACAATTGCTTGTTTGCCATCCTTTATGGCTTTGACAGCTCAAAACACAGGCAATCTGTTTTTCTGGGTCAGCTTAAGAATAACTGTGGTGTCTTTGCTTTACTTTAGAATTAACATCTTTGAGGGTAAGTTAAAGATAGCAATCAGTAATGTTGTATGCTTGAGAACACCCCCTGTTTGCCAGTGTCTTTAGTCCTTTCATCATCTACAGTACATGAACATATGTTCCATTCACACATTCATGCTTGCTTTCCTCATGATTGCCACTATTTCTTTGCTAAATTGCTTCTCCCCATTCTTCAAAAGGTAGCTGCAATGAAATTGACGTGTTAGATAGAAAGAACTAGAACGTGTAGGCTAAACAGTGGAAAAAATTCTGCATGAAAGGGTTGATACTGCAAAATACCTCTTTCTTTGTACTGCTGAGTTCCTGGTAAAACACATAACCAGTAAAGAAGATGGAACACTTCTCAAACTCACTGCTCTGGAAACAACCCAAATTACATAAGAACTAATTGTTGCTGCCTGGATAGTGGTTACCTGTTTTGGGCTGTGTTCTGTTCCAGATCTAAGTGCAACTCTCATTGCTGTTGATAATAATTACAGATGTGCATGAGGTCCTTTGCTGAGTTTTTGTGAACCAGGAAGCAACAAAAATTAAATGCAAAAGTTAAAAACTGTTCTTTCAAATGATATCCTTGTATTGTAAAAAGTCTTGCATGCAAGTAGTTAAATAACTATTGTCATGTGTTGTTCAACACCATCAGGTAATTTTCTAAAAATGATAATATAAAACCGGCTTTTAAGATTTTATGTGGGAACATCCCTCTTAAAATAGTACTTGGAATTTAATCTGTGATGACTAATTCTAAAAATAAGGAGGATAGTTGTCATACTTCAGAAAACTTTTTCTTCCTTCAATGGGAGAGAAAATGAATTTAACTGTAGGGCACATGCCAAACTAACAGTGAGAAATTAATTTATTACTAGCCAATGGAGAGCATGGAGTAAAAATAGATAAGTACAGTATATGACCCTAATATCAAAGAAATGTAGCAGCCACTTATCTTGGAATATGTCAGGCAGTCTATTATTCAAATCATTCAGCACTGTAATTGGATACAGCTTTTGGAAAACTTATAATTCCAAATTCATAGCTGCTGAACATTATAGAAAGCATAAATACAAGAATGGTTTTACAGTAATGGTATGGGTCTCTTTAAACCTACAAAGCCAAAATATCCTTAAATGGAAACTACAGTGCACAACGTGACGCTTTGTCCTATGGCTCATTTGTTTTTATGATTCATGTTTACATATAGCACATTTCCCCCTCGTATAAACGCACACGTGCATATTATAGTTTGTTCCAGGAAAAACAAAATTCTGTGGTAATTCATGGATAACTTTCTTCCAACTGGATGCAAAACGTAGCAGATTCTTGCACAGGCTTCTGCCGTGGTACATGTAGTCCATATTCAGGTGGCAAAACTGAACCAGATAAATGAAGTAGCCAGAGGCTACTATGGGGCTTTTTGGGGTGTGCACGCAAGAGAATCAGACCTAAGTGCTTGGGGAAGTTCTGCATTTGGAGCCAAACTAGTTTTAGATGGATAGATTTGTGGGCTTGAAAGATACTTGGAAGATACAGTGACAATGAAAAATAGGAGGTGAGAGAAAGCTGCAAGCTGTCAGTGTAGTTTTTACTTGAAAACACCAGAAATGGGTGTTGTCCCACACCCATGGATGAGGTTATAAAGTGAGAGAAGAGGGAATTGGCGGCAAAACTCATGAATGACATAAAAACAGGGGGGGTTATAACCTGCTGCGGGAAATAATGTTGTGATCAGGAATGGTGAGAAGAGGAAGAGGAGACCTATGGTATTGGAGAGAAACTGAAGACAGGAGTGATCATCTCTTCCTACCCATCACACAGCTGATGAGAAAAAAAGCTAAACCACCTGTTCTTTTCTCATTAGGATTTTAGATGGTAAAAATATACAAGCAACAGTTGTCCTAAATGTTGTAGAGCCCTGAGTATGTTCCATATGATAATTAATTGGTAAAAATGACACATAATTTAAAAAATAAAATTAGTGAGAAGGAAAGACTGCTTTGGTAGCAAGAAACTTGTTACAGTTCAGAACAGTGTTAGTGCAAGGGAGAATTGACAGCTAGATATGAGTTCGGACAGTAGCAGCAGTTGGTTAGGGCAAGAAGTGTGTGGAAGTATGGGCTGAGTTGAGTAGGGTTTGAGGGGAGAAGATTGCTTCCCCAGCCTCAAATAGAGGATAATTTGGGGAAAAAGTCAAGGGTGAATAAGAAGTTCATGATAAAAACATGTAGCAAAAGAGGGGAAAACTCTTGTTGTGGTGAGGAGGCGCTTATAAAAATATTTGATGCAACAATTTAGTATTGCCATCAATTATTTTGCATATGGAATTATGGCATAATTGTAGAAGCGGTACCTCTTTACTTACGACGGTTTTATTCAGCAGTGTTCAGTGTATTCTCTTGGTAGTAGTTATAACCAATTTTATGTTTTTATTGTTTCCTACTACTCGGAGTTCCACAGAAACTGTTTAGGAAGGGAGGAGTATATCATCTTGTTTTCTGTCTCATGTCTTCTACAGAACTTTTGACTGAGATCCACTTTGAGAACTTCTTTAGAGTGGTGATGCATAGAGCAGAAATAATAGCTTTTGACAAAAGTCAAGGTCGAGCTGCAGACCTGTCAAACCAGGTGATAAATACATTTAATTTCAAATTGAGCACACTTACTTACACAATTCCTTGAGAAACAGTAAATATGAACACCCTCAATATTCAACTAGAGATATTTTCAGAATAGGAGAACACCTTAAATGCTGGTTTAATTTCTAAGTTGTTGAGGTAGTCTTTACAGGGGAAGACTTTTTTATTTAGGTTGCTTTGTCCATTTAGACTGTTTCTAATTCCACTATAGCAAGTGTTAAGACTGACTCTGAAGTATAATCTTATCCCATGTGAAGGATCTCTTCTCAGAAGTACTGGGAATGCATGGATTGCAATAATGGATTGTATTGTGGCTCTAGTCTGGTATGCAGCTTCCAGGAAAGGTTAGCATGAGGTGCTTAAGAATTTGCAAAACCCTACAGTAGAGGAAGGAATAGTAGTTCTTCCAAATAATTATTGGCGTGCACTCAACTTCATGAGTTTTGTTTTTTCAGAGCTTTGTTAGCAGAAATTATTCTGTAACTAGGTACATTTATCATTCATATAAACTCTGGTCTGAGTTCTTACCTCAGGAATGGCTGTATCGGAAGAAACATTAACTTGTTAATGTCATGAAAGAGATGTTGTGCAATCGGTTGTGATAGCAGCAAACTGTGTGCGGTGAGCGATCATTCACAGAATCATGGAATCTTCATGGTTGGAAAGGACCTTTGAGATCATCAAGTCCACTAGATTCTAGAGTCAGCTAGATTCTTGGTACTCTTCTGCTTTGTGTTCTCAGAGAGATTTTGATAAACTACCATTGTTTAAGTAACTAGTTTTATGTTTCTGTAAATATATCCAGTCCCTCTTATGACACTTCTAAAATTTTTTAGTTGGATGAAAGATATTTCTTTTTAATTGGTTTTCAGTGCTAGCCACATCTTCTCTTTTTCAGAAGTTTTTGTGGTTTTGTGTTAGGATAACGCAGGCTTATGGTATCCTTGATACCATTTTATTGCTTTTTATAGTTTGCCATTTGCTCGTTTGTTTTTCAGCATCCTATAAGAAATGTCTTATGTTTTTGGTGTCTCATCACAGGAGAGCTTTTTCCTATGCATTAATGTTGTCATTATACTTCTTCTCAAGCCCACCTTTTTATATGAAGGTTGAAATTGGAAAGGTTTGTTGGGGGAATTGAAGGGGAATGTGTGCCACAAGATAGTCTACATGTATCCTACCCCTCTGCATGCTTATAACTTGTTTGCATTGTTGACCACACTTGCACATTGAGCAGAGATGTTTTTGGAGTTCCATGTAGTTTTCCCTTCAGCTTCTTTTCTTTAGATGGTGCTTTTTCCATGTGGAACAGTTTAAAGTATCTGCATTATCTCCATTTTCCCCTACTGTGCTCTACAAGATTTGTAACTAGCAAAAGGCTTAATTGAAACCACTTTTTACAAATATCATATGTTAGTAGGGTGCCTGGGAAAGTTTGTACCTATGAAGCAAGTGAAAAGGCGTAGTCTTAAATTTAAGTTAAAAAGCAACTTTCTCTTAGTGCAGCCTAAAATTCAGCTATGCAGCTGATTAGGTGTGACTGATGCTTGTGGGAGGGTGGTGTGGTCCAGTGGATACAGAACTGGGTGTTACATATGGAAAATGAGTTCTATTTTTGGCTTACTACTTGCTGTGTGATCTGGAGGGAGTAACTTAATCTTTTAGTTTTCCATCTGAAAAATGAGGATAATGATGCTTACTCACCTTGGGAAAGCACTTGGAGATCTACAAATGAATGTAGCTGCTCATCAGCAGATATTAACCATTGCCAAGACAGAAGAAGGGATTAAACAAAGACCTCCTGCATACTTAATTTTGGACTTCTGTGTTTAAAGTTTGCT